>NC_133325.1:131446602-131489102 GCF_042186555.1 Aquarana catesbeiana
TCTCCCCCCCCTCTCTCTCTCTCCCCCCCTCGTCTCTCTCCCCCCCCTCTCTCTCCCCCCCTCTCTCTCTCCCCCCCCTCTCTCTCTCCCCCCCCTCTCTCTCCTCCCCCCTCTCTCTCCCCCCCCCTCTCTCACCCCCCCCCTCTCTCTCTCTCTCTCTCTCTCTCTCTCTCTCTCTCTCTCTCTCTCTCTCTCTCTCCTCTCCCCCCCCCCTCTCTCTCTCTCTCCCTCTCCCCCCCTCTCTCTCTCCCCCCCTCTCTCTCTCCCCCCCTCTCCCCCCTCTCTCTCTCCCCCCCCCTCTCTCTCTCCCCCCCCCTCTCTCTCATCCCCCCCCTCTCTCTCTCCCCCCCCTCTCTCTCCCCCCCTCTCTCTCTCCCCCCCTCTCTCTCTCCCCCCCCTCTCTCTCTCCCCCCCCCCTCTCTCTCCCCCCCCTCTCTCTCTCTCTCTCTCTCTCTCCCCCCTCTCTCTCTCTCTCTCTCTCTCTCTCTCTCTCTCTCTCCCCCTCTCTCTCTCTCTCTCTCTCTCTCTCCCCCCCCTCTCTCTCTCCCCCCCCCCCTCTCTCTCTCTCTCCCCCCCCTCTCTCTCTCTCTCCCTCTCTCCCCCCCCTCTCTCTCTCTCCCTCTCTCCCCCCCCTCTCTCCCCCCCTCTCTCTCCCCCCCTCTCTCCCCCCTCTCTCCCCCCCCTCTCTCTCTCTCCCCCCCTCTCTCTCTTTCTAAGGATCTGTTGCTGACAACTGTGGTCCATGCTCCAATGGGTTATGGTGGGTGGTCATTATGTTATGGCTGGTTAGTGTATCGATTAATTATGTAGCTTTAAAATACGTGTGTGTATCTATCTAACAGAGGTTTACTCCGGGCGCTGTACATAGGGAGGTGTGTTCCTAGGGGGTACCTCTTCCTAAAGCCCAAACTTTACACGCCTGGTGAGGGGAAGTCTTCCACTTCATTGCTTCATTGCTTCACTTCATTTGAGAAATTTCTCCTCATTTCCTGCATTGTCTCTGGGGACAAAGAACTGAAGGAAGATTTCCCCTCCAGCCCTTTTGGAACACTTACCTCAAAAAAAGAAGAAAAAAAAAAACCCTTTGCCTTCCTGTATCCATTAAACAAGAACAACAGGTTTGTTTTGGTTGCACATACTGGATACATTATAACAGTTTTCTGAAACTTGTTCAAATGCAGTTAAATGTATCAGTATGACGTTTATGCAGCTCTTATTTTATCAATTAAAATATATTTATACATGAAGTCCAGGCAGTTAGTAGTTGCAGCACAATTTTATTCTTTATTCTGTCTTCACAGGCTACAAAGTAACAGCAACAGCCATGTCTGAAACTGTTGCTTTTGGTTTATATTCTGTGATGATTAAACAAGGGTAGGTTCACACTAGTGCAGATGCGCACAACTAAATGATGCTGCAGCACCATGCAGTTTCCTTTGGCAGCCTTGGGGTTGCGTTTCGTAAAATAGGTCAGGGATCTTTTCTCTGCGTGTGCTGCAGGTACAGCAGCCCTATTCAAAGAAGCTCATCACACAGGACCCTCAATAGTGTGACGCCAGTCAATTCAAAATCGCATGACAAGTTGCACCCCAGCAATGGAACATTTCAAGTTGTTGTGACTCTAGTCACAGCGACTTTGAAAAAGGTTCCTGCGCTACTTTTTTGTGATTTCATTGTGACTTGCATTGACTTCTATTAAATAAATTTACAAATTGAAATGAAATCATAGATCCAAATTGCACTGATCTGCAGCTTTGAAATTGCGCTCAAGTAGTGCAATTTCAAAGCCCACATTCAGTGTGAACGGGGGCTCACAGCTTTTCTCATCCTTTTTCAGCACAAAGGAACCCTTGAAATAACTTTCTGGTCTCAGGGAACCCCTGCACATAATGTACTATATCTCATGATACAGTTGTTGCCAATAAGTTTACATACCCTGGCAGAATTTATGATTTCTTGGCCATTTTTCAGAGAAAATGAAAGATAACACTAAACTTTTCTTTCACTCCTAGTTGGGGCCCTTTCACACTGGGGCGGTTTGCAGGCGCTATTGCACTAATAATAGCGCCTGCAAACCGACCCGAAACAGCTGCTGCTGTCTCTCTCCAGTGTGAAAGCCCCGAGGGCTTTCACACTGGATCAGTGCTCTAGCAGGACTGGGAAAAAAAGTCCTGCTAGCAGCATCTTCGGAGCGGTGAAGGAGCGTATTATACCGCTCCTGCTCATTGAAATCAATGGGACAGCGTGGCTATACCGCCGGCAAAGCACCTCTGCAGAGGCGCTTTGTGGTGGTTTTTAACCCTTTCTCAGCCGCTATCGGCCGAATACCGACGGTAAAGCGCCGCTTACAATAGCGGCGTTTTACCGCCGACGCCACCCCAGTGTGGAAGGGCCCTCGGTGTTTGCCTGAAGCCATTTATTATCGATCAACTGTGTTTACTCTTTTAAATCATAAAAACAACAAAAACTACCCAAATGACCCTGATCAAAAATTTACATACCCTGGTGATTTTGGATGGCATCCTCACCTGTGATCTGTTTGCTGTATTTAGAGCGGAGGTTCACACAAATATTGAACCTCTGCTTTTCGGAACCCTCCCCCCCCTCCGGTGTCACATTTGGCACCTTTCAGGGGGAGGGGGGTGCTGATACCTGTCTAAGACAGGTATTTTCACCCACTTTCGGCATAGACTCCCACGGAAGTCTATGCCTCTTCCTGTCCCCACTGCGCTGTCTGCTGTGACACACACAGGTCCCAGAGACAGCGGGGACCAGTTAGGAAGCGCAGCGCGACTTGCGCATGCGCAGTAGGGAATGGGGAAGTGAAGCCGCAGCGCTTTACTTCCTGATTCCCTTAGAGAGAATGGCGGCGGCAGCACCCGAGGACCAAGGGACGATTCGGTCTCGGGGTGCCGACATCGCTGGATCGTGGACAGGTGAGTGTCCTTATTTTAAAAGTCAGCAGCTGCAGTATTTGTAGCTGCTAACTTTTAAATTTATTTTTTTAGCGGGACTCCCTCTTTAATGTGTGTGTGTATAAAGGTCAATGGACCTCCTGACAGACCCTTGCATCTTTCAATCCAGTGCTGCACTGATGTTTCTGGATTCTGAGTCATGGGGAAAGCAAAAGGATTGTCAAAGGATCTGTGGGAAAAGTTAGTTGAACTGTATAAAACAGGAAAAGGATATAAAAAGATATCCAAGGAATTGAGAATGACAATCAGCAGTGTTCAAACTCTAATCAAGAAGTGGAAAATGAGGGTTCTGTGAAACCAAACCACGGTCAGGTAGACCAACTAAAATTTCAGCCACAACTGCCAGGAAAATTGTTCGGGATGCAAAGAAAAACCCACAAATAACTTCAGGGGAAATAAAAGATTTGCTGAAAACATTTGGTGTAGCTGTTTCAAGATGCACAATAAGGTGGCACTTGAAGAAAGCTGCATGGTCGAGTCGCCAGAAGAAAGATATTACTATGCAAATGCCATAATTCTACGCCGCCGCCGGGACAAAAATATGAACGAAACGATCCAAATTACAGATTTTCATACTTTTTATTTTTAGGCTGGTGTATGGCCAGCATTAGTGTCAGTGGGGACAATTCACTTAAAGCCCCTTTCACACTTGTGCGACTTGTCCTACCCCATGATTTTCAATGAGTACCATTCATATCTGTGCGACTTCAAAGTAGTTCCTGCACTACCTTGGTCCGACTTTGATGCGACTCGAGGTCCATAGACCTCAAGACTACACAGCCATTGCTTCAAATCGCATCAAAGTTGGGCAAATTTCAGGCTGACCAAGTGTGAAAGGGGCCTAAAGGTTATAATGAAAATATCGATTCGCTATTGCTCATATGCGGTATTTAGCGCGAACACTAAAAATGCTTGTTAAATACTGCATAAAAAGGCAATAAAGTAAATTCCCAGAACAAAATAAATAAATGCATGCGGTAATGTGGTCCAAGCTTGCGATAACTATGATAATAGTCAGAATCCTGGGTTTGAGGTAAGTGATTGGTTTTAAAATAGGCAGGAAAGTACAAGCTGGAGCAGGTGTCAGCTAGATTTTACTCCGTTGTCTCTGGAGGCTGGCAGATGGCATAGCACAGAGGATGGAGCCTTTTGAATCCAGTCTTCTGGAATTTAAAGTAATGCAGAATAGGAGGAGAAGATCTCGAGTGGTCCCTTTTAAAGGAAATTGCTGGATAAATTCATGAATGCTGTAACCCTGAAGAAGTTTCGCTTATCCAAGGCACTAATCGTGGAGCTGTATACCCAATGCATAGGGTACCTTGAGCCCTTAACCCGGAGCAGCCATGCCAGCCATGATCAACCACTTCAATACCCGCATATTGTCATATGACGTTCCGCAGGTGGGATCTCCCTTCCTGGGCGGGCGTCATATGACGTCCTCGGCTTCCCGGCCGTATAGGGGGTGCACGCACGTTGTGTCACTCGAGAGTCAATGCCGCGTGGCCCGGCGGCCGCGATGGTGGCAGAGCAGGAACGTCCTGTCAGGGGAGGGGATACAGATCGTGTGTTTCTAGTATATAGTAACACCGATCGGTCTCCTCCCCTAGTCAGCCCCACCATTAGAATCACTCCCTAGGTAACACCTTTAACCCCTTGATCACCCCTAGTGTTAATCCGTTCCCTGCCAGTGACATTTACACAGTAATCAGTGCATATTTATAGTGGTCCCAAAATAGTGTCAAAAGTGTCCGGTCTGTCCGCCGCAATGTCAGTCACAATAAAAATCGCAGATCACCCCCGCCATTACCAGTAAAAAAAAAAAAAAAGATAATAAAAATGCCATAAATCTATCCCCTATTTTGTAGGTGCTATAACTTTTGTGCAAACCAATCAATATATGGTTATTTATTATAGCAAAAAGTAAAAAAAATTGTATGTTTTTGTTTGTTTTTTTGTTTTTTATTTTTTTATTTTTATTTATTTATTTTTAATTGTTGCTCTTTTTTTGTTTATAGAAAAAGAAAAACCACAGCGGTTATCAAATACCACCAAACTAAAGCTCTATTTGTGGGGATTTGACATTTTTTTTTTTTTTTTTTTTAAATTTGGGTACAGTGTAGCATGACCGCGCAATTGTCATTCAAAATGTTACAGCGCTGAAAGCTGAAAATTGGCCTGGACAGGTAGGGGGTGAAAATGCCCAGTATTGAAGTGGGTTAATTGTTGGCTGCCTTACACTTGCACAAGCGAAATGCTTGCAATAACTTACTGCACAGTTTCATGCAGTATTTGAGGCATAATTCGGAAATCTAACGCATGCGAGTTTTTAATAAGAGTTTTAACAAAAAAAAATGCTGTGCGTTATTTTACTACATACTCTGATGCGGTAAAATATCCCTTTAGTGAATTGTGCGACATGGCTCCCAAACAAAATTGATCTCCTTTTTTTTTCCACAAATAGAGATTTCTTTTGGTGGTATTTGATCACCCCTGCGGTTTTTATTTTTTGCGCTATAAACAAAAAGAGCATCAATTTTTGAAAAAAGCACATTATTTTTTACTTTTTGCTATAATAAATATCCCCCAAAAATAGATAAAAAAAATTTTTTTTTTTTCCCCCTCAGTTTAGGTCGATACGTATTCTTCTACATATTTTTTGGTAAAAAAAAATCGCAATAAGCGATTATTGATCGGTTTGCGCAAAAATTTATAGCGTTTACAAAATAGGGGGTAGTTTACGGCATTTTTATTAATATAAATTTTTTTTTTAAATGGCGGCGATCAGCGATTTTTTTTTTTTTATTTTTTTATTTTTTTTTTTATCATGACTGCGACATTATGGCGGACACATCGTACATTTTTGACACATTTTTGGGACTAGTGTCATTTATACAGCAATCAGTGCTATACAAATGCACTGATTCCTGTGGAAAATGACACTGGCAGTGAAGGGGTTAACCACTAGGTGGCAGTGTAGGGGTTAAGTGTGTCCTAGGGGCGTGTTTCTAACTGGGGGGGGGGCATGGCTGTGTGTGACATGTGAGTGATCTCTGCTCCGATGACAGGGAGCAGAGATCAGTGACACTGTCACTAGGCAGAACGGGGAGATGCTTGTTTACAGTAGCATCTCCCCGTGAGGCGATCGCGGGCATCCCCGCGGGCGATCGGGTCCGCGGGACCCGTAACCCGACTTGTGGAGCTTGCTGCGGGCACGCGCCTGCTGGCCACCTCTTAAAGGGGAACGTACAGGCACATGATTCTGCCTGTACGAGCCCTTCTGCCGCAGTATATCTGCGTGAGGCGGTCGGCAAGTGGTTAATCCTACCTAAACGCACTGACACTGATATTAATTAACCACTTAAATACCGGGCATTTTCACCCCCTTCCTGCCCAGGCCAATTTTCAGCTTTCAGTGCTGTAACATTTTGAATGACCAATTGCGCTGTATCCAAATGACCTTTTTATCATTTTTTTTTTTCTCCCCCACAAATAGAACTTTCCTTGGTGGTATTTGATCACCTCTGCGTTTATTTTTGTTAATTTTTTTGCGCTATAAACAAAAAAAAAAAAACGAAAATTTAAAAAAAAAAAAAAATTTATTTTTTTTTTGCTATAATAAATATCCCCCCAAAAACAAAAAACACACAATTTTTTTTCCTCAGTTTAGGCCGATATGTATTCTTCTACATAATTTTGGTAACAAAAAAATTGCAATAAGCGTATATTGATTGGTTTGCGCAAAATTTATTGCGACTACAAAATAGGGGAAAGATTTATGGAATTGTTATTGTTTTACTAGTAAATGGCCATAGGTGTGCAGAGCCTATTGCATTTGGGTGTGCACTTCAGAGCTCAAACACACATGAGTGTGCATGTGTTATAGCAGAGATCAGTGGGAGATCTTTCCAATCTCCCTGCCGACACAGAGTGCTAATGCTAATTTGCAAGAATAATGTGCATTAGGGTGTGCCCAGGCACACCCGGCACACCCCCTGCGCACGCCTATGGTAATGGCGGATCTGCGATTTTTGTTTTTTTGTTTTTTTTGTTTTCTGTGACTGACATTTTATTTGCAGCGGTCAGATCGGACACTTTTGACACTATTTTGGGGACCATTGACATTAATACAGCGATCAGTGTTATAAATATGCACTGATTACTGTGTAAATGTCACTGGCAGGGAAGGAGTTAACACTAGGGGGCCATCAAGGGGTTAAATGCGTTACCTAGCGAGTGATTCTAACTGTGTGGGATGGGACTGATTTGTGGATGAGACCGATCGGTGTTCCTATATACTAGGAACACACGATCTGTCTCTCCTGTCCTAAAAAAAAATAAATAAATATACTGACCTTGACCCAAACACTTCCCTTGGCACTGGGTTAGGTTTTTTTTTAATCTTCTTCTTTTTTTTTCTTTTTTTCTTTTTTCTCTTCTTTTCTTTCTCTCTCCTCCATTCACAGAGAGAGAGCAAACATGAGGGCGGGCTTCACAGTGGACTGATCACTGTGGTAGCCAATCAGAGCGATCAGGTGACTTGGAATCGGGTGTTCCAGGTCCCGATCGTTAGGCCTGGGGCTCTCGATGAGACTCCGGTTTCTGTCCTCGGAGAGCGCCTCCCAGTACAAAGGGAGATACACAAATATGCGGCCCCATGGAAAAAAGCCGGGCTGCATATTTGTGTGAGGTCAGTGTCAGATATTAATATTCAAAGCAGGCTTCCCTTGCATCCATGTCTCCGTGTTTTATTTTGCTGAGAAATCACTTTGAAAAGCACCCCCTAGCATTTCTGGCCATCTTGCTTAAGGGCAGATGATTCATGTAGCATTTACCTTCTGGAATCCATTTGCCCTTAGTTCAGGCATGTAGGCAGGAGGGTGTGCTAAGCTGAGAAAACCCCTCTCCCATCCCTCCTGGGATGTATGACGACATTTGTCTAGACCTGGAAACCAGAATGTAACTGAAGAAATGTAAAAAAAAAAAAAAAAAGTTTTTAAAACAATTACATAGGAAATAATTTCCTATCTATTTACTAATGCTAGCAGCATAAAGATTAAAAATAGTTACTGATAATTGGAAGAGTGAAGTTCCACTTTAATTGCCTATAAATCTATTCTCCTGTAAAGATGCACGTGAATACATACCTCTCCTGCTATGTATAACCGCTGAACACCGTTCGTACCCTGAGAAATACCCATCTAAAGTCTTCAGAGGGAACCGACAGTGTTGATTTCCTGGTCCCCCCACAGCAGCCAGTGGTTTCACCTTTTGTGCTTGATGACACAGTAGTGATTTGGAGGTTGGCAGGAGGTACCATTGAGCACTACAGGGGACGAAGTTTCTGTAGAAGAGGTCAGCTCAGAAATTTCTTTGGATCAGAGCAGTGTGAGAGGTAAGTATTCATTTCACAGGTACAGCTTTTATGGGCAGTTTTAATTGAGAAAGGGTATACTTAATAATTTATTTATTTATTTTTTTTTTTTTACTAGTAATGGCGGCGATCAGTGATTTTTATCGTGACTGCGACATGGCGGACAGATCAGACACTTTTGGCGCTATTTTGGGACCATTCACATTTATACAGCGATCAGTGCGATTAAACATGCATTGATTACTGTGTAAATGTGACTGGCAGTGAAGTAAACCACTAGGTGGTGCTGTAGGGGTTAAGTGTGTCCTAGGGAGTGATTCTAACTGGGGGGAGGGGCTATGTGTGACACGACACTGATCACCGCTCCCGATTACAGGGAGCTGTGGTCAGTGTCATTAGGCAGAAAGGGGAGATGCTTGTTTACATTAGCATTTCCCCATTCTTCCTCTGTGTGAGACGATTGCAGGTATCCCCGCGAACATAGAGTCCGCGGGAACTGCGATCACACTCACGGAGCTCCCGGTAGGCGCGCGCCCGCAAGCCACCTCTTAAAGGGTACAGGTACGTTAATCTGCCTGTATGTGCCCTTCTGCTGCAGTATATCTGCGTGAGGCGGTCGGGAAGCGGTTAATGCATTCTGTGCATTAAGTTAAAAAAAAAAAAAGTTCTGTTTGCAGCAGCCCTCAGTCCACCCTTGAGCAAGATCGCGATCCAGTGATATGCATGAGAGCAGCAGCTCTCTCCTTTTTTTTTTTTTCTCTCTCCTCGAAAGTTTAGAAACGGCAGCAGGTGCTGTTGGCTTCTGCTGCTGTCAATCACAGCATGTAAAGGGGAGAGCAGGAGGTTGGGCCGAGCCAGACTCTGTGTGTCAATGAACATGACTTGGGAGTGAGCATACACAAGTGCTCCCATAGCAAGTGGTTTGCTATGGGGACCACTCTGCGGGGGGGAGGAGCCAAGAATACTGTTGGTGGACCCAAGAAGAGGAGGATCAGGGCTGTACAGAGCAGTTGTGTATAGTTAATTATTTAAAAAAAATTAAAATATTTGCAATCATTTTAAGGGTTTTATAAATGATTTAGCATCAACACAATTGGATTGCCAAGAATAATTTTTTTTTTTTTTTTTATATCTATTTATTTTTCAGATTCTAATGCTTTGGTAATAAAAATGTTATCGTTACTGCAGTTTCTGTAAAACATCGGCAAATTCCAGAATATGCCAGAAATGATTTCTTCTCCAGAATTTGGCAGTGAACCTAATTTTATGACACAGTACATACCCACCATTGCACGTTCTGGTGTCATCGTAAATGCTTCTTTCCCAAATTTGGAACAAGATGGTGGCCTGCCTCTTAGACCTTCCAGCGCTTTATCAGGACTGCGTGTGCCAACGCCATTTGCAGGAAGTTCCAGCCTGCCATGTGAGGACTCTCCGAAACAACGCAATGCCGGTTATAAACAACCAGAACTACAAACAGACACTAGAGGTCATATGTCAGTATATAAAGACTTTGTTTATGAAAGGGAAGGGATCAGAAGCAGGCCACAAAGTAGAACAATGTTTCGGGAAGATGAGGTCCTAAGAGAAGAACTGGATGACCCATTGTTAAGAAAACTCGAGCAGGTAACTTAACATCTCCAGAATGTATAGTATTATTTATGTATACTTGATGAAAAAATAGGATTGTGCACAAAGTGACTTGAGTAAGAACACTAAAGTTGACCATACACTTTATTATTTTTACAATCTCCTTTAGATTGGACCAACAGCTATGTAGCATGTGGACCCTGCCTGATTGGATATGAATTGGTCAGATGTTGAAGGCAGATTTTTTTTTTTTTTTTAAATAACAATCATGTTTACCTACCTGCACTGTGAAATGGTTTTGCACAGAGTAGCCCTGATCGTCCTCTTCTCGGATCCCCCGCTGGTGCTTCTGGCTCCTCCCTCCAGCTTAGTGCTTCCAGAGCAAGCTGCTTGCTATAGGGGCATCCTGTGCAGATTTTTTTTTTTTTGCGCAGTAATCTGCACGGTGTCAGTTTATTTCCTTTGCAGAAAACTGCAATGACATCAACATCAAACTTATGTCAGCATGCGTGAAAACTGATGTAAACTGATGTCTCTGTAAGTGAAATCTGTGCAGTTTTCATGCACACATGGTGTGAACCAGCCCTAAGACCCCTTTCACACTGGGGCCACCCATGCGTTTAAGTAGCAATTTTTGGCCGCTAGCAGGGTGCTTTTAACCCCCGGCTAGTGGCCGAAGAAGGGGTTAAAAATGCCCATGTTGCGGCGCTTCGGAAGAGCTGCCCATTCATTGCAATGGGCAGGGGCATTTTCGGAGCACTGTATACAGCGCTCCCAAACCGCCCCAAAGATGCTGCTTGCAGGATTTTTTCAAACGTCCTGCAAGCGCACCGCCCGGGTGTGAAAGCACTCGGGATTTCACATTCGCTATTTCTAGTGCTAAAATGCCTGAAAACTGCCTCGGTGTGAAAGGGGTCCAAGTGCTAGTTCACACCAGATGCAGTTCCGTGCGCTTCTTTCTGCACTAAGAATGCATGCAGTGTTTTCCATGTATTCCAATGGCTCTAGTTCATGGCCCTTACCTTGTTGTGTCACTGCCACATCACTAGCCGTCCCATTAAAGTGAATGGAACTGTCGGTGAGTCAACAGCGGGATCAGAGGAGGATACGCTGCGGGACAGAGATGACAGTTGCTCTTTAAAAATTATGATTTAAATCAAGTCGATATATGGAAAAAAGCTGACTTTTGTAGGCACCCCCTCTTGTGTAATATGGTTTTTCCCAAACCTGTAACTGCCACTTTTGTTGGACAGCTTTGTCTTTTACAGGAAGTGGAAACATTTAAGAATCTTCTGAAGGATCAGCAAGCATTAAAACTGTTATGCCCCGTACACACGGTCGGATTTTCCGATGGAAAATGTCCGATCGGAGCGTGTTGTCGGAAATTCCGACCGTGTGTGGGCTCCATCAGACATTTTCCATCGGATTTTCCGACACACAAAGTTTGAGAGCGGGATATAAAATTTTCCGACAACAAAATCTGTTGTCGGAAATTCCAATCGTGTGTACACAAATCCGACGGACAAAGTGCCACGCATGCTCAGAATAAATAAAGAGATGAAAGCTATTGGCCACTGCCCCGTTTATAGTCCCGACGTACGTGTTTTACATCACCGCGTTCAGAATGATCGGATTTTCCGACAACTTTGTGTGACCGTGTGCATGCAAGATAAGTTTAAGCCAACATCCGTCGGAAGAAATCCTAGGATTTTGTTGTCGGAATGTTCGAACAAAGTCCGACTGTGTGTACGGGGCATTACAGTGGGGAAATAAGAAAAACAAAAACTTTGATAATGCTTATGACAGACCGTATCACATACAGTCTGTCATTTATTTGAATCTATAGTTCTATTTTAATAGAGGATAAGTTTATATACTATTGAGCAACTCAAGATTGTCAAAATAGTCCCAGCTTGGGCACACCAGCTAACCCTATTTTCAAAGTTATCGGTGGAAAACATTACTTCAACATACATGTCCCTATATTTGCCTGAACAAAATGTAATGCATCAAGGTGATCTTCATAATGGAGTTGAATGGGAAAGTCCCCCTGACATACGTTAAGCATAGATACATTGAGCATGTTGTGAAAGTGCATACTGTATTTTATCGTTTGACCTCTAACTTGATACTCTAGCTTTAAGTTCCACTTTAATTATGCCTTGTGTGTTATACTGTTTACTTTGTAATTGTAGGCAGTAATGTTCACCTTGCTCATTGTTTGGTCGGGTATTGAATATGGACAGTATTAGCAGTCTGCAGGGCTCAACTTGCTGACCTGTTTGTCATGCTGTCATCAGCCTTATTCTGTTTTTACAAAATGTACCCAACATGCTTGGTGTGATATTATTTAGCCTGGCAGTGAATTGATTTTTATTTTGACAACCTTTTTGGCTGATCAACTTTGTTAAAGTAGATGTAAACCCTCACATATAATCAGTGAAGTGAACAGCCTCAGATGATACACAAACATGAAACAAATCTCCCTACATAAGTTTTACATGTCTACCTGCTGTCAGCTTTTATATATCCTTTATAAAATGCTCTTCCTGTTAGTTTTTCTCTTCCTGGTAACCACTGGGAGTGGATTATTGGAATACAGCCAAGACAGCTGATTGGAGGGAAGACACACACCCCCTCTCCTCATAGGTAAAGGAAGAAAGGAATGTACACAGCTCTGTTCTTAAAAGGACAATCTGCCCCTAATCTATTTATAGCAACCCCCCCCCCCTCCACACACACTTCTTTCTCCCTTCTCAGAGAACATGTGAGAGGTTATCAGGCTGATAACAGAGCAGGAGACAGCTACAGGACAAAGTGCTTTGAAGAGAGATGAGAAAACTCTACAGATATATGTGCCCAGCTCAAATTTCATGAATCAGATTTACATCCACTTTAAATTACAATCGTGTTAGTAGAGATGAGTCGCTCTTTCTGGAACACTCTAGTATACCTTGCCAGTAAGGATGAGCTCCGGCGTGTTCGCACAGCCCATGTGCAGAGCCCACCAGGAAGTCGGCGCTGCGCTAATCACAGGCAGTGAGACATTGTCCTGATGCGTGGCTGCAGAGATCGGGAAATGTCTCACCGCCTGTGATTAGCGCTGTGCCGACTTCCTGGCGGGCTCTGCACGTGGAGTGTGCGAACGCGCCGGAGCTCATCCTTATTTGCCAGCTATAAGACGCCTCCTCATATGGAGTGCCGCAAGGCATTTCAAGCTGAAAACAGTTGTAGTTGGGGAATTGTTAATGTATTTTGAATGTAGTCATTTCATGAGAGGTTTTCATTGTGACTGTTTTTGCTGTTTAATTTTACCTTGATAAAACTTACACTATATAATGTATTGCTGATCATAATAGATTCTGTCTGTGGCCTGTTCACACCACAATGGACATCTTCCTTTTTTCCTTTAAGGTGTGTTTTTAGGTAGACTGTTCATTGAAATGACATTAAAGGATCACTAAAGATACTTTTTTTTTTTTTTTTTTATAAATAACATGTTATACTTACCTCCACTGTGCAGCTCGTTTTGCACAGAGTGGCCCTGAACCCGGTGTTCTAGGGTCTCTCGGCCGCTGTCTCGGCTCCCAATCCCCCCCCCCCCCCTCCCCGCAAGGACTCAACACTTTCATGCGAGCTCCGCTCACTCGGCCCCGCCCCCCGTCATTGGATGTGATTGACAGCAGTGCGAACCAATGGCTGTGCTGCTTTCAATCCATCCACTCTAGCCAATCAACATCCAGGCTGAGCAGCAAATAGGATGTCGGGGGCGAGCGCGGGACTTTCGAGGGGTCAGGTAAGTAAAATGGGGGAGGGGGGGGCCGGTATTGCCAGATGTTTTTTCACCTTAATGCATTAAGGTGAAAAAACTTTTACCTTTACAACCCCTTTTAACATGTTAAAGCTTATATGAAGTTTTAGTGATTGCATTTATATAGATTTTAAAATGTAATTTAGGGTTATAGTGCTCTTTTTTTAAATTAGTTGTAAACCGCTGGACATTTTTTTATTTGTTTTTTTTATTTTTTTTGTACCTGCAAGGTAAAGGCATAATTTGCAAGTATTCACCACACATATTAGCACATTATGGTAAACTTACTCTAAAAGGAAGCTCTACCAGCGCCGAGATATCAGCACTGCAGGCGCTCTCATCTTCACCGGTCTTGCTTCCGGGCATGCGCGTGGGAGCCGCCGTTCAGAGCACAGGGCTCTGCAGAAACGGCACAGGTGGCCATTCCTTCAGAGCGCATGCGCCAGTGATGTCAATGGCTGCATGTGCACTAAATATATATTAATTGGTGCACATTTAGGAGATATTTATGCTACCTATAGGTAAGCCTTATTATAGGCTTGCCTATAGGTAAAAGCAAATGGTGGAAGTTTAGTTCCACTTTTAAGCCCCACATTTGTAGACAGATTGTGTCAGGTTTCAGTGGTTTTCACATCTTATGGGCTAAATATTGGAAGGATAATTGGTCTGCTTTTAATGTACCTGAGCCTGGAAAGCATTAAAGCTTTGTTTACAGTCATGTTTTATCCTAATGATTTTCCAATTTCATAGCTTAAAGAACTACAACAACAGAAACAAGAGCAGCTAAAACAGAGGCAGATGGAACAGCTACAGAAGCTCATGGAGGAGCAGAAGATGCTGATTCATATGTCGCAGCATCCGGTATATGCTGGTGAGTATCAGTAACATGTTTGTCACTTTGCAGTTGATTTACTAAAACTGGAGAGTGCAAAATCTGGTGCAGCTGTACATGGTAGCCAATTAGCTTCTTACTTCAGCTTGTTTAATTCAACTTTGACAAAAAAAACTGCAAGCTGATTTTCTATACGAGGATTCTACAGGTCTGTTTTATTTTTTATTTATTTATTAAAATGCTTAACCTACGCAGTCTTACCCAAAGGCTTCGATGCGCAAAACAAAAGACATTGACATTAAAAGACCTTAGAAGAATCAACATACCAGCATGACAACATACAGACTAAAAGCCTGGGCGTCTGTCCATCACACCCCATTAAAATGAGGTTTTCAATTTCTTTTGGAATTTTAATTTCAACCAAATTTATTTGATGGATTGCATGTCTACCTTTTGGAAAAAATGTATGAAGTTAATAACAAATCATCTTTTCCTTCGTGTTTCTCAGAATCCAACTTCCTATTTTTTTGAACAATCACTTTTAAAAATGTGTTTTTTTTTTTTTTTTTTTTGCCACCATGAAACTGTTTCCTAGCAGAAGTCAGTGGACACAGACCGGTGGGTTGTCCCTTCCTGATGAACAAGCTCTGTACTGCCAGCTATGACAACAGAGCAAGACTCAGAACACGCAATGTCTTATGATTTACATTATACCTTATATTGTGTATAGTTTAATCTATATAGATTGATTGTAAGCACAGAAGGACAGGACTCCTTATCCTATTGTATATTGTTATTTCTTACTGTGCAACTGCCAATGGAAAATTTTATAATCGGTATTAACCACCTATATTGTAGCTATTTCTTTGTACAGCACAATAAGATAGAAGATTATATAAATTAATAAGAAAATGAACACACAGCATTATCGTTCAGCCTTTATAATGCACAGTCTGAAATCCCTAAGGAATTCAGGGGTACAAAATTCCGTTTTTTAAAATCATTTAAAAATTTAATGTAAAATTTGAGCACCCAGCTTTCCTAGGAGGCAGTGGTAAGGGGCACAGTGTCAGTGGGGGAAGATATGGCAAAATCGGAAAAAAAAAATAGCACTGCTTTCCAACATTTGACCATTTTCCTAAGATATGTGCGGCAGGTGCATAAAAATATGATGATCCTTCCAGAAATGCAGTCAGCTACAATCTTCCTGTAGTGGACTGACAACACTGCTTTTGCTGCCCTGAAATTCCAAGCAGTGTTGTCAGCCCTGCCTGGGTTATATCCTGTCAGGCTATGGTTAACCGCTTCCCGACCGGCTCCTGTAGATATACGTCAGCAGAATGGCACGGCTGTGCGAAGCAATGTACCCGTACGTTACTTTGAATTTGCCGCCGTGTGCGCGCACGCATCTGCCGCGAGCTCCATGAGTCGGGTCGCGGCACCCGCGATCGCCTCACGGAGAGGACGAACGGGGAGATGCTGATGTAACCAAGCATCTCCCCATTCTGCCTAGTGACCGTGTCACTGATCTCTGCTCCCTGTCATCGGGAGCAGAGATCAGTGACGTGTCACACACAGCCCATCCCCCCTACAGTTAGAACACATCCCTAGTACTGATGTAACCCCTCCCCGCCCCCTAGTGGTTAACCCTCTCACTGCCAGTGTCATTTACGCAGGAATCGGTGCATTTTTATAGCACTGATTGCTGTATAGATGACAATGGTCCCAAAAATGTGTCAAAAATGTCCGACATGTCAGCCATAATAAAAATCACTGATCGCCGCCATTACTAGTAAAAAAAAAAATTATTAATAAAAATGCCATAAAACTATCCCCTATTTTGTAAACGCTACAACTTTTGCGCAAACCAATCATTAAACGCTTTATTGCGATTTTTTTTTTTTTTTTTTTTTTTTTTTTTTCTTTTTACCAAAAATATGTAGAATACGTATCGGCCTAAACTGAGGAAAAAACATGTTTTTTTAAAATATTTTTTGGGAATATTTATTATAGCAAAAAGTAAAAAATAATGCGTTTTTTTTTTTTTTCAAAATTGTCACTATTTTTTTTGTTTATAACGCAAAAAATAAACACCACAGAGGTGATCAAATACAACCAAAAGAAAGCTCTATTTGTGGGAAAAAAAGGACGTCAATTTTGTTTGGGAGCCATGTCGCACGACCGCGCAATTGTCAGTTAAAGCGACGCAGTGCCGAATTGCAAAAAACGCACTGGTCAGGAAGGGGATAAATTCTTCCGGGGCTGAAGTGGTTAAGTGAATCATAATTGGCTTTCCTCATATGAGTTTGCACTGAAGCGTTAATAAGACTTTATTGAATTAGCCTGTTATGCTAATGCATCAATTGTATATTTAGCACTACTTTTAAAAATACCAATAGTTTCTCTTCATTCAAGTGCTGCAGTCTGCAAAGGGTAAAGCTAAGCAAGAAATCAAACCACACACAATTTTAAAGACAACCTCTAAGGTCGGCCATAGACGGAGCGAATTTCGCTTGATTCCCCCATCAGCACAAACAGTGTTGACAGGGGAATCCCTCCTGCGGAGCCATTGTGTTCTCCTGGAGGGGGGCGGAGGAAGTCGCCCCTGCCGGGGGAACAAAGTGATTATTATAGCGGCTATAACAGAGGCTGAAATACAGCAGGCTAGTTGAACCGAAGTTGATCGCTTGATCAACTTGGGTACATTATAACTTGAACATACATGATTCGAATCTTGGCCGGTTCAGAAGGAACTGGCCAAGATTCGAACATCTATGGCTGACTTCACAAAAGAAATGTGAAAACTGCCATTGCTGGCTTGTTTTTTAATTGTCCAACGCTGTCAATCCCTATCCTTCCTTTCTACCTTTTTCACTTTTAGGTCAGATTTAGAGCTGTTTTTAAAGTATTGTGTTTAAAAAAAGTATGCAAATGTATGCTGGTGGTTTATGTTCTTTAAAAATGGCATTGCTCGTACCAGTTTAGTCCGATCTTCCTTCATTTTTCTTGTTGCCTTGCAATTGTATGCAAAACCACTTCACCGGCAGCCATAACAACCAGCAGTAAGCTGAAACCAGTCACTCATTACAAAGCCATGCTAACTGCAGTGTGGAGATGATGTAGCAAAACCACTTAGCTGGATTAGACATTTATTACATTTTTCCTGTTGGGCAACAGCTATATAGCAAGGATCATTGTTTTTTGGTAGTACCAAAATTCTAAAAGCGAGCATTGTTTACTTAAAAATAGAAGTTTTTCCCTCTTTAAAGACCTATTTGAAAATTGTTTTAATTATAACACTGTTTAGTGACAAGTATACCTTGTTGGAACACAAGAATAGCAATGAAATCCTCTGCCTGAGGCCCCTTTCAGTTAATAGTTGCTTTGACCTAAACTGAGTAAAAGCACATTAGCGGAACATGGTGAATAACAATACAGTTCACATAATTAAATCCTGTAGCTGTGATCTGGTGTTAGGACGCGGTGTATTAAAAAAAATATCTGCTAATCTATTAAAACTGAATGTACATTTGTTCTGTGCGAATGGGGCAAAATCTAATGTTCTCAGGCTATAATCTCTGCAGATCAAGAATGACCCCTAGATGATTGAGATTATCAAAGGAAATGTGTATTCTGCTCAGCTTCATCTAGTGACCATAAATTGGTATTTTCTGCGTTCATACATTCAAATTGCAGAGACTATAGCATGAGAACATTTTGCCCCATTGACACAGAACCCATAAGTGATCTGTAAAATATCTTCAGATTCCTAGAGGTGAGGGAATTTCTAATATTGGCCACAGTTACAGGTTACAGTCTGCTTGTACAATCTTTTAGATTTACTAACTTTGTAGTATGAGGACCTATCAGATCGCATATAAATTGACTGCATTTTTCAGGAAGACTTTTGCACTACTGAGCTGTTGGTAATCCTTAAAGTGGAGGTAAACTCCACCTTTGAACGTTGGCCTATAAGGTGGCTTCTCTGTAGGTACAGTAAATATCTCCTAAACTTGCACTGTTTAGGAAATAATCACAAGCGATGGTGACGGCACCGGCGCATGCGTTCTGAAGGGTCGGCATACCCGTGCCACACCTACAGAACTCCATGCCGGAGCCGAGGGCTCCCGCGTGCATGTGTGGGAATGAGTCACCGTGCCTCTGGCCATTCATTCAGCTGGAGCCCGCAAACCCGGAAGGAAGACCAGGTGAAGATGGCAGCGCCAGGGGTCCGTGACAGTGCTGCACGGAAGAGATCCGCTTAAGGGTGAGTCTGTCATAATGTGCTAGTACACATAGTAGTACAATATGACTTACCCTGCGGGGGGGGGGGGGGGACGACACTTAATTTTTATTTCCGTTGTGGTTTACTACCGCTTTAAGAGCATCACACATATTAAATTCCCCTTTAGCTCTACCAACAACTGTGTAGTGACTGGATACAAATTAGTTAGTTCTCAACTTCTCATTTTTCCTTTGTTTTGGTAAATCCCCTATTTCTTTCTCGAACATCACGGGACACAGAGCCACAGTAATTACTGATGGGTTATATAGGTATCACTGGTGATTGGACACTGGCACACCCTATCAGGAAGTTCAACCCCCTATATAATCCCTCCCCCTTGCAGGGATACCTCAGTTTTTACGCCAGTGTCTTAGGTGATGGACGTGTAAAGATGTCCTGTGCTGAGCTCCAAAGGGAATATCCTAAGATCCTATACTGGGGCAAGCCAGGCGAACCGGATCCATTCAAAGTGTCTTTTCATGGCCGAATTGAATGGTACCCGGGCCTCGTGTCCGAAGAAACGAGGTTTTACCCGTAATGCTTCTCTTTTTAGAGAGCTGGACCCCGCAGATCAGAAAATGGCTTTAAACTTCCTAATTTCTGGCGAGGTGCTTTACGGTCCCAGAACTGTTGGATCCCCCTACTGATGGGGGCCCCAGTCTCTGACGGTTTTTTCAAACGGAGCCCACCGTGAGAGGTGAAGATTGGGTCTGTGTAAACAGCACCCTGCGGCTGGATAAGGTAAGAGGAGATTCCACAGAATTTTTGAGTTCTAGTGGCTTTTCTCCTTTAAGGTAAATGCATGCTATGCCTATTGTGACCACCGGGGGCCGCCAAGAGCACAAACCTACACATGCTGACTGACTGTCTCAGGTGTTCAGTGCTGATTATGTCCCAGCATCTCAAAGCAGGCTGCAAGCAGGTAAGGTGGAAAGGGGGATTTCTCATGTTTGAATGTTCCCCCCAGGCTAGAGAGGGGCCACAGGGGTCTAGAAAGTGGTTATACCACCCGGGCTCTGCGGCCTAATGGCCACCATCTCTGAAGATAGCCGTTCAGGCAGATCTTGTTACCATATCTGCATGTGCCCATTTTTCCTGCTCATCAGAAGTTTCTGCGCTTCGAGGTAGGAGGGCACCATTTCCAGTTTGTGGCTCTGCCTTTTGGGATAGCCACTGCACCTCGAGTGTTCACAAAGATCTTGGCTCCTCCTCTGGCCAGATTAAGGGCTCAGGGTATAGCTGTCATAGCATACCTAGACGACCTGCTCTTGATAGACCGGTCGGTAGCCTCTTTGAATGGAAACTTGAGGACCACGGTCAGGTATCTAGAACACCTGGGTTGGATCCTCAACTTAGAAAAGTCTTTCCTAAAACCAGTAAGAAGACTGGAGTATTTAGGTCTGATTATAGATACAAGCCAGGAGAAAATATTTCTACCCCAGGCAAAGATCACTGCTTTGAGAGAGCTGATTCTGACAGTAAGGACCAAGAAGGGTCCCTCAGTCCGCCTTTGTATGAGGCTACTAGGGAAGATGGTGTCTTCATTCGAAGCAGTTCCCTGTGCTCAGTTTCACTCAAGAATGCTGCAACACAGTATTCTGTCGACCTGGAACAAGAAGGTTCAGGCATTAGACCTTTAGATGCACCTGTCGCATGCGGTGCGTCAGAGCCTCAATTGGTGGCTCATACCCGAAAACCTGCAGAAGGGGAAATCCTTTCTACCGGTTACCTGGACGGTGGTAACAACAGATGCCAGTCTGTCAGGTTGGGGAGCAGTTCTGGAACAGGCTGCGGTCCAAGGGGTATGGTCCAAGACAGAGAGGACCTTACCCATCAACATTCTGGAGATCCGGGCGATACATCTAGCTCTAAAAGCCTGGACTATCAGGCTACAGGGTTGTCCGGTCAGGATCCAGTCCGACAATGCCACAGCAGTGGCTTATGTCAATCATCAGGGAGGCACCCGGAGCCGAGCTGCTCAAAAAGAGGTGAACCAGATCTTCGTCTGGGCAGAGATGCATGTGCCATGCATATCGGCAGTTTTCATCCCGGGAATAGAGAATTGGCAGGCGGACTATCTAAGTCGCCAGCAGTTACTTCCAGGGGAATGGTCTCTGCATCCCGACGTCTTTTGGGCCATATGCCAAAGATGGGGGGTTCCAGATGTAGATCTCTTTGCATCCCGATTCAACAAAAAGATAGACAGATTTGTGGCAAGGACAAAAGATCCTCTTGCATGCGGGACGGATGCGTTGGTGATTCCGTGGCATCGGTTCTCACTGATTTACGCATTCCCGCCTATTCTGCTACTACCACGACTCCTTCGCAGGATCAGGCAGGAAAAGAAGTCGGTACTTCTGGTGGCCCCCGCTTGGCCCAGAAGGACTTGGTATGCAGAGATAGTAAGGATGACGGTAGGTTCCCCGTGGACACTACCGGAACGCCCAGACCTGTTATCTCAAGGTCCAGTGTTCCATCCTGCCTTACAAACGCTAAATTTGACGGTTTGGCTATTGAGACCCACGTTCTGAAGAGTCGTGGGCTCTCAGGTCCTGTCATATCTACCTTGATTAATGCAAGGAAGCCAGCTTCCAGGATGATTTATCATAGAGTCTGGAAGGCTTATATAACCTGGTGTGAATCCAGAGGTTGGCATCCCAGGAAATATGTCATAGGTAGAATCCTTGATTTTCTACAGATGGGATTAGAGATGAAGCTGGCCTTGAGTACCATCAAGGGCCAGGTTTCTGCTTTATCAGTATTATTTCAGCGGCCACTTGCTTCGCATTCTTTGGTCCGAAACTTTATGCAGGGGGTGATGCGTCTTAATCCTCCGGTTAAAGCGCCCCTAAACCCCTGGGACTTGAATTTGGTCCTGGCTGTGTTACAGAAACAGCCTTTTGAACCAATAAGTCAGATTCCTTTGGTCTTGTTGACAAGGAAATTAATTTTTCTGGTGGCCATCTCTTCTGCTAGAAGAGTATCAGAATTAGCAGCTCTTTCCTGTAAGGAGCCTTATTTGATTATACACAAGGATAGAGTGGTACTACGCCCTCAGCCTAGTTTTTTTACCGAAGGTGGTTTCTGATTTTCATTTAAACCAAGACGTTGTTCTACCTTCCTTTTTTCCAGATCCCTGTTCTCCGGAAGAGAGATCTCTACATTCGTTGGATGTAGTAAGAGCAGTTAAGGCCTATCTAGGGGCAACTACTCAGATCCGCAAGACGGATGTTTTGTTTGTGCTGCCAGAGGGTCCCAATAGAGGACAGGCAGCGTCAAAAGCTACCATTTCTAAATGGATTCGACAGTTGATCATTCAAGCTTACGGTTTGAAACAGAAGATTCCTCCGTTTCAGATCAGGGCACATTCCACAAGGGCTATTGGTGCTTCTTGGGCAGTGCATCACCGGGCCTCTATGGCTCAAATCTGCAAGGCCGCAACCTGGTCTTCAGTTCATACATTCACCAGATTCTATCAGGTGGATGTGAGAAGGCATGAGGATATCGCCTTTGGGCGTAGTGTGCTGCAGGCAGCGGTACAGGGTCCTCAGGTCTGATTGCACCCTACTTGGTCGTGGTTCCCCCCCCTCAGGTAGCATTGCTCTGGGACATCCCATCAGTAATTACTGTGGCTCTGTGTCCCGTGATGTTCGAGAAAGAAAATAGGATTTTTTTAAAAACAGCTTACCTGTAAAATCCTTTTCTTTCGAAGGACATCACGGGACACAGAGGTCCCGCCCCTCTTCTAATACACTATATTGCTTGGCTACAAAACTGAGGTATCCCTGCAAGGGGGAGGGATTATATAGGGGGTTGAACTTCCTGATAGGGTGTGCCAGTGTCCAATCACCAGTGATACCTATATAACCCATCAGTAATTACTGTGGCTCGTGATGTCCTTCGAAAGAAAAGGATTTTACAGGTAAGCTGTTTTTAAAAAATCCTATTTTTAATGTGTATGGTGAACTTTAGTGACGCTTCATTACAATTTTTTACATTGATTGTTCTAAAATGTGTGGGGTGTGTTTTTTTTGTTTTTTTTTTTTTTTTTTTTAAACCATTGAGGGGGCAGGTACTTTAAACTAAACTAAAAACTTTGAATGAACCCTCTACACACTGCTTTGCACCATTACACATTTCTAGCAAACTTTGCTTAAAACAGGGATTTTTAGTTCACATACATTGCAATGCACGGTTAAGACGGCCAGTATGACAGCATTTTCAACAAGCATTTTTGGAAAATAAGTTAATAGTGGCAACATATCCATTTATTTTACAATTTTTGGTAAATGCCCAACTTCAGCCAAAACATGTTATTATGGTTGAGATAGAGTGGAGAATGGCTAGAGTGTTTTCTCAAATTATTATTGCAGTCTGTTCTTGTTGGTGAGAAGACTGCTACGCTCTAATTTATGAAAACTGTAGGAAAGGAAAGCAATGGTGATGATTTTAGCAACCAATCAACTATAACTTTGCCTGTTATGCCCTGAACAAAAATGTCAGCTGCAATCTGATTTCCTGAGATGCAGATAGACATTATTCTGTCTTTCTTTCTTTGACACCTTGGTTTTGTTGTGCTCTATGCAATGACAGAACTCTGTATTTAGGGAAGATGTTAAAGACCATCACAAGGAATATTTATTTATATTCTCCATGTATTAAAATGTTATAATGCACTTACTTTTCAAGTGACTTGACATGTGAGTTGACCTTGTATCCTAATTTACAGAAGATGACCAACAGAACCTCCTATCAGGACACGTAAGCGGCACTGTGTCGCAAAAAAGTCGGCTTCGTCTTATGTCTCCGATGAGTGGGAATATCCCCAGAGATTACTTTTACAAAAAGCTTGAGCATTCTAGGAGTTCATCCCGGCCATCTTCTGTGCTGGCTCAAGAATGCAGTCCAGAGAAATCCAAAACTTTAGAGGATTTGTTAAAGGAAGAGGTCGCAGAGGATTATAGTAGTGAGTATTTATATTCATATCTGTGCATCTGCGTTTTGCATATATAGTACTTGATTCTATAATATCAGAATTATGGATATATTTTTACATTTCTGAAATTATTTTGGGTGCATGAAGTTCCACACCTGAAATGTTGCACCAATATTTTTGCTATTCCCAAAAACTAGAGTGCTCTTATAAGCAGGAAAGTAAATAGCCAGCCTGCTTCCTGCCACCTAACGCGTGGCAGAAAAGAGTTAGAAATAGGTAAGCCAGCTGTCAGCTTTCCTGCTCCATGTTAGTATGTGCATCACAGATTTGCCCTGGGTTTCACTGTTTCCAGGGCTCTCCAAAAGCAAGACATTAAAAGTTATCTGAAGGCATCTGCTTTACATTCCTACTGCAGTATCCCTTAAAACATACTTTCATATTTATGTACTGGGTAATGTGTTTTATGATTGTGTATATTTTTACCCGGAAATTCCCCTTGTGCAATATCTTCATGTAGGTGTATAGAATTTCAGTGTCTGTGGGTAAACACTAGACACTTTAAAAATATGAAACTAGGTTTAGCTAACCCAGGGTGGCCATTTGCATGTCCCATCAGCAACTTCATATATTCTGGATGTGATCCTTCCTGTTTTATACCCCCTACTCGGTGCATCTTCAATTTAAGTTGGCCTACACTATAAAAAAAAAAAAAAAAAAAAAAAATTACACACACACACACTCCCCGGGTTACAAACAAGTAAGGGTCTGTAGGTTTGTTCTTAAGTTGAATCTGTAAGTCTAAACAGGTAAAAAAAAATTTTAAGTGTAGCTCCAGCAAAATTTTGGGTTGTTGTGCCTTGGTGATAAAGCAACAGTGGAGGTACCTTTTTTCCCGTAATAACTCTTACAGGAGTGAATTTCCCTTCCTAGGGGTAGATTTCCTCTCACTTCCTTTTTGTCTCCCTCCCTTTGTAAGTAGGAGTCGTTTGTAAGTCGGATGTTTGTAACTAGGGGACCGCCTGTATCTTAATCGTACAGGACACAGGCAGCGGGTGTGTTTGTTTTTTTTTTTTTGTTTTTTTTTGGGGGTTTGTTTGCCGGTCCGGCACCCCATCGTGGCAGGCGACGGGCAGCGTGGTGCAGCTGCTCCGTGTCCTTCCCTCCTTCTAGGCGTCCAATAGTGTCAAAACTGCTTCCTGATTGGCCGGGAAGAGGATCAGTGTTACAACAGCGGATATTAATTCGCTGTTGTAACACACCTGGGTGGGATCGGAGCGCACTGTCTGCGACCCAAGCTCACCATATATTGAAGCCTATTAGAGTCTCTGGCTCTAGTCAGTGCTTCAAAAAAACAGACCCCCCCACATTGGAATCCATGCGCCGTTGCCCTAAAAGGGGCCGGACTCATGGATAGGAGAGGCAGGGACGGATGGGGGGGGCGCCGCCCTTGCACCATAAATGGACAGGCCACCCTGGGTTATAGCTTCCTTCCAGTTGATTGGACACTAGCAAGCTTTTGAGGGCACAGCCCCCTGGGGCGCCTTCCTAATAACCTTACCTCACCTTATGAGTCTTCAGTTTTTTTGCTATTGTCTGTAGGTGATGGACCTCTTCTCCCTCCTGGAGAAACCAGCTTCACTGCTTTTATTATTTTCCTAAAAATGTTTTCAATCAACCTCTGTCTACAGAAGGAGTGTATTCAGATCTGTAAAACCTCAGTAAAACCTTGGGAGCTGTACCCAGACCCCACGCTGTGGGGATGGTTTGTAATTTTGCTTTGGGCACTGAATCCTGCGTGGAGTGCTCACCTTGCAACCTACTGTTAGCCGCAGGGTGCTATACAGGTCCCGAGACGTGTTGCATCACAAGAGAACCCAGTCCCCGAAGACTTGTTTAGGGGTATGCCAACCTTAATGGGAAAAAGCCTGGACTTTATTTAGTCCATTGTCGTGAATGAGTAAGATTGGGTCACCCTGTGTATTTGACTGTTCCTGTGTAAACTGGGATTATGTTTGGAATGTATTCACTTTACAGTGTACAGGCGTTACATCACATCACTTGTTGCATACTTTAATAACACTTCCGCCTACAGTGCATCTGGAAAGTATTCACAGCGCTTTTTTTTCCTCTTCCTTCTTCTTTTTTTTTTTTTTTTTAATGTTACAGCCTTATTCCAAAATGAATTCAATTCATTATTTTCCAAATTTATTACAAATAAAAAATGTTAAAAAATTACATGTACATAAGTATTCACAGCCTTTGCCGTGACACTCAAAATTGAGCTCCGGTGCATCCTGTTTCCACTGATCATCCTTGAGATGTTTCTACAGCTTCATTGGTGTCCACCTGTGGTAAGTTCAGTTGATTAGACATGATTTGGAAAGACACACACCTGTCTATATAAGGTCCCACAGTTAGGGTCGGTTCACACTGAGGCAGCACGACTTACAGCTCGACTGCCTCAGGCGACCCAGGACACGACTCAGCGGCGACTTGCAAAACAACTTTTGTATAGAAGTCAATGCAAGTCGCCCCCAAAGTCGTACAAGAACCTTTTTCTAAGTCGGAGTGACTTGCGTCGCTCCGATTAGAACGGTTCCATTGCAGAGAACAGGACGCTACTTGTCAGGCGACTAGGTCGCCTGACAAGTCGTCCCAGTGTGAACCGAGGCTTAAAGTGGAGTTCCACCCACTTTTACAACTCTTCAGCATCCCTTACTAAACTGTGCACTGTAAACGAATTGGATATTTTTTAATTTTTTTTCTCAGCACCTCCTGTATATCTGCTGTATTCATTTTTCACTTCCTCCTCCCTGGCCGTGGCCCATCGCATCATTTCCTGTTTGCAATGCCTTCTGGGAAGGGGCGGCAACTTCCTCTGACACTGCTGTTGCTATGGAAACCTGACCTGAAACCTATTACACTGCTTGTGCTGCACTGAGCATGTGCGAGATCTGCAAGATGAGATCCAGGAAGAAATACAGTCTGGCTTCAGATGCCCACACTTAAGATGGCCACGGCCTGCTGTAAGTTTATAAAATAACAAACTACTGCTATAAACTAACAAAACAGACCTTATTTTACAGACTAACTTTACTATAATACATTAAGCTTGTGTATTATAGAGGTATTTTTATTTAAAAAGTATCATTTCGGCCGGAACACCACTTTACCAGTGCATGTCAGAGCACAAACCAAGCCATGAAGTCCAAGGCATTGTCTGTAGATCTCCGAGACAGGATTGTTTCGAGGCACAGATCTGGGGAAGGGTTCAGAACAATTTCTGCAGCATTGAAGGTCCCAATGAGCACAGCGGCCTCCATCACCCATAAATTGTAGAAGAAGTTTGGAAACACCTGGACTCTTTGTAGAGCTGGCTGCCTGGCCAAACTGAGCGATCAGGAAGAA
This sequence comes from Aquarana catesbeiana, assembly GCF_042186555.1. Lineage (NCBI taxonomy): Eukaryota > Metazoa > Chordata > Amphibia > Anura > Ranidae > Aquarana > Aquarana catesbeiana. The sequence continues at coordinate 131,473,811 of NC_133325.1, forward strand.
AGGCCTTAGTCAGGGAGGTGAACAAGAACCTGATGGTCACTCTGACAGAGCTCCAGCGTTTCTCTGTGGAGAGAGGAAAACCTTCCAGATGAACAACCATTTCTGCAGCATTCCACCAAGCAGGCCTGTAAGGTAGAGTGACCCAACAGAAGCCACTCCTCAGTAAAAAGCACATGACAGCCGCCTGCAGTCTGCCAAAGGGCACCTGAAGGACTCTCCAACAATGAGAAACAAAATTCTCTGGTCTTATGAAACAAAAATGAAACTCTTTGGCCTGAATGGCAAGCGTGATGTCTGGAGGAAACCGGCACCACTCATCGCCTTGCTAATACCATCCCTACAGTGAAGCATGGTGGTGACAGCATCAAGCTGTGGGGATGTTTTTCAGTGGCAGGAACTGGGAGAATAGTCTGAATTGAGGGAAAGATGAATGCAGCAATGTACAGAAATATACTTGATGAAAACCTGCCCCAGTGCACTCTGTACCTCAGACTGGAGCAAAGGTTCATCTTCCAACAGGACGACGCCCTTAAGCACACAGCCAAGACAACAAAGGAGTGGCTACAGGACAACTCTGTCAATGTCCTTGAGTGGCCTAGCCAGAACCCAGACTTGAACCCGATTGAATATCTCTGAAGAGATCTGAAAATGGCTGTGCACTGACGCTCCCCATCCAACCTGATGGAGCGTGAGAGGTCCTGTAAAGAAGAATGGGAGAAACTGCCCAAAAATAGGTGTGCCAAGCTTGTAGCATCGTACTCAAAAAGACTGTAATTGGTGCCAAAGGTGCTTCAACAAAGTATTGAGCAAAGGCTGTGAATAATTATGTACATGTGATATTTTTTTTTTTTTTATTTGTAATTTGCAAAGATTTCAAACAAACTTCTTTCACGTTGTTGTAGAGCAGTGGTCCTCAACCTCAGTCCTCAAGTACCCCCAACGGACCATGTTTTGGAAACTTCCCTTAGATAAAATGGCTCTTATCAATACCATGTCATTGATATGGATTTTATAGCAGCTGTGCAAAGTGAAGGCAAGCCTGAAAACATGGCCCGTTGGGGGTACTTGAGGACTGAGGTTGAGAACCACTGTTGTAGAGTACTGACAAGATTCCCAGAAGTCACGCCTAACAGGGCCATGTCTGCAGATCTGTTCTTTTTTGGTCATGGTTTTGCTATGGAAGACCTTGCCATCTCTGTGCGAAAACAAGAACACCTTCATAGGACATGGTTCTTTTCGACAGAATTCCAGTTTTCCACGACATACAGACTTACCGACCACAGACCCCCTCAGGTAGAGAGTTGAAGTACGCCCCTTCCCAACCATTCCCAGCCCTACCACCTACCCTGTCCAATGGCAGAGCTCCTCTTACCGGGCAATTTTTCAACATGGATAACATTCTGCTTAATGGTCTTTGTTGTGCTATACTCTGTAAAGTAGTTGCCTATGTGTATTTGGTGTTTTCTCTGCTCTGCTCGTTGTATGTGTTCTCTGGACATCCTTTTTTGTTTTAGTTGTTTTTTTTTTTTTCCTACAAAAAATAAAAATACTGTACTCAAACATGGAATTTACAGGTAGGTCAAGATTCCTCTTTTTGGGTCTGCTTTATTATCTACAAAGTCATCTTTTTAGATATATTTATATATAATTTTTCTGTGTGTGTATTTTTGTGTACTAAAGGTGATGAAGGTGACACAGAAGAGTCGGCACATGATGATTCTTTCTTAAAGGAGCAGCTTAGGAAGAACCATGTCGAAGCTGAAGAAAGGTAAGAATCTCTCCATGATTTGCAGAAAAGGCAAGCTCATGTATCAGCTCTTTATAATTTAATTGGAGCAATGCCTCCAGATAGATAATGATGTTACTGGCAGGTGTTCAGCTTTATGTTCACTTCTGCACTTTCTAACTGGCCACTTGCACATATGATGTGGGACACAGGGAGTTGTCAAAGTTTATTTGATATCAGATTTCACTGTACTGATTTGATGACTAACAAGGATTTAGGAAAATAGTTTATGTTATACATTATACAGTATATTCAGCTCTTCTATGTACAATTTTTAAATTTGCAAAGAAATTAAACATAATCTGCTTGCTGGTCAGTGTTTCATAACACCGAAAAAACTAGTAACGGTACCTGCAATAATTGGGCAAGCGGACACCTTTTTCCTTAAACAACATTCAAGGATAAGTTTTTACCTTTGGGATTATGTCACCCGTCCCACCCATTTTTAGGGTGGAACGTGCAACCTGTTCCCACTCCTGCAGCCTCATGGCTGATTGCAGGAGCCTGAGATTGCCCCTGTGATCTGCTGATCGCGGGTGCAGTGCTTAACAGGCTCCTATAAAAATTTTTTATAAATAATAATACTGATGATAAATGCAAAAAATGTCCATTTATAATTTCACCTTTCTAAAAAAAAAAAAACAAAAAAAAAAAACTATCCTTTAAGGCAGCAGTTCTCAACCTGTGGGTCGCGACCCCCTGGGGGGTCGATTGCTGAATTGCTAGGGGGACACGAACGCTGTTCCAATCCGGACAGACCCGACTCTGTACACATAGTAATATCGGGTCCGTCTCGGCCAGCGAGACATCACTTTCGGAAGAGGAGAGAACGCGGAAGTGATGTTCTTTTGACATCTTTTTTTTTTTTTTTTTTACCAGTAAACTGAGCTTATATACTATATAAGGCTTATATAGTATATAAGATTAGTTTACTGGTAAAAATAAGTGTAAAATGCAAGATTTCGGTGGGTGTAAAAAGATGTCTGCTTGCCGACTTCTAACTGTAGCCTTACTGCAGACGAGTGTACCAAGATGGCGTTGACTGAACGTCACTTCCCTTTCCACATTAGACAAGTTGCTGATTCTGATGGAACACCGGAGTAACTGGTAAGTCAGAGACAAATTAATAAAAACATATTAGTACTGTGTCCCTGGCCCAATTAATCAATAGATTGTATAACACCCAAACACCCGTGATGTGCCACCACCTTCTGAATTGTACACTCGCCAGAATACAGTATAATAAGGGCCTGATTAGAACATGGGTCTTTCAATCATTTGTACTGGTTACTCCAAAGATGCCTCAGCAGATAAAGAGCCATCATTGCGCAATATTCCAAAAAAGCCTAAAACATGAACAGATGTACACTCACGTGATAGGGTGTTGTCAGCATCGCTCCACTAGCCTCAACGTGTTTTGAATGAAATATGCGTCATCAGGAAGCAATGAGGCTAGTGGAGCAACGCTGACGTCACATCCGGCCCCTGACCCGCTCTGAAAATGAGGGTTGGAAAGCACGGAGTGGTGTATACAAACTGTAAGTTGGATTGCTGGATAGACTTAGTGCCGGTCTAACAACACCCTATTATAAGAGTGTACATCTGTTCACGTTTTAGGCTATATAAATTATCTTTTTTGGAATATTGCGCTATGATGGCTCCTGCATATCCGATATTTATATTTCGATTCCTAATAGTCGCAAAATTACAGCAATGAAGGAACATCGAAAATAACTTTACTGTTGGGTCCCCACAACTTGGGAAATTTTATCAAGGGGTCACGGCACAAGGCAAGTTGAGAACCAATGCTTTAAGGAGTCACCAATTGGCAAGAATGGATATAAGCACATATTGCTTAGAATGTATGTCTGGGGGGGGGGGAACGGGACGTATTCAGAAACCTCTTCAATACATTCACATTCCCCTATGTTTTTTATCCCTTATTTAAAAATGCTGCAAGTACAGAAAAGTTACCTATTGATCTTTCAGAAATCAAGTGTACTCTTATGCCGCGTACACAAGACCGGACATTACGGCATACTTGGTTCAGCGGACCGGAGTCCATCGGACAATTCGATTGTGTGTGGGCTCCAGCGGACTTTTTTTCCCCAAAAGTTCGACGGACCTAGAATTGAAACATGTTTCAAATCTTTTAGACTGACTCGAGTCCGGTCGAAAAATCCGCTCGTCTGTATGCTAGTCCGACGGACAAAAACCGACGCTAGGGCAGCTATTGGCTATAAACTTCCTTGTTTTAGTCCGGTCGTACGTCATCACGTATGAATCCGTCGGACTTTGGTTGATCGTGTGTAGGCAAGTCCGTTCATTTGGAAAGTCCATCGTAAAGTCCGTCAAAGTCCGCGGGACAAAGTTTGCCGTAAAGTCCGCTCGTGTGTACGCGGCATTAGGTTCCTGTAGTGAGCTGACCATGCTGCCTCTGCTACACTGAAATCCCAAGAAGTGTTGTCAGCCCTGACCAGTTTACTTCTAAACTACAGAGCACCTCTCTTTTTTTTTTTTTTTTTTTTGATCTCTCCATAACAATAGGGATGCATTTTGTAGTCAGCTCAAACAAGAAGATTCTAACAGCATTTTTAATCTTACAACTTGACTCTGTATGCACTCAGTTGCTTATTTGGATCTGTATGACTTCTCCCCCCCCCCCCCCCCCCAAACAGGGAACATTCATGCTTGGGGGGGGGGGGGGGGACATACTTGTGCTGCATAGGTGGTAAGGGAAACAGTAGGGTCCATCATGCATGGAGGGAACATAAGGGCTTAGCTAGGGGTAACAAAAGTACCCAGTGGGCTGTGGGGGGAACAATAGTGCTTAGTGGAGGTAAAGTAGAACAATGGCGCCTAGCGGGGGGTGTGGAGAAACAATAGTATCGTTGGGGTCAGGAGAAAAAAAAAAAACTTGCCTTCAACAGAAGTCTGGGTCCATCCATCCCCATTGCAATTTGCCACCAAATGAAAGTCCAATCTGTCCTGAAAACCGGGTATAATCTGCCTGGAAACACTAGGTAGTTATGATATGTACATAACTAACGCATGTCAAATGGTCAAAGTGTGCATGTAAATGCATACATCACCAAGTTTAGGAACCGTCACCTTCACTACAAATTTCACTACTAAAGGAGTAGATGTCTCTACAGTGCAGGTATGTGTGAAAGTGGCTTCGGAGTGCTTCATTTATGTTGGAACTTTGTTCTATCAAGACAGGGGTTTGGTCGGCTAATTATCTGCAGATTGTGCCACATCCTAAATTTAAGAATTTGAACAGAGATAATTCCCCTAGTGGACTTTAAAGGCACATATAAAAGGATATGTAGGAGAGTATATTTAAGTAAACAACAATTTATTAATTACAAAGAATTCTCATAAAGACATCAAACAAATAACATAGATAAAAAAGGAATGCAGTTCCACATATTTTTTATAACTATTGATACCAATACGCTTGCACCCGACGCGTTTCGGAGTTGTTTTAGCCTCCTTCTTCAGGGGTGGTTATAAGCTTTTAATAGAAGTTTATGTATAGGGAATGGTATATACAACATAGACATAATAAATACATGTGTATATCAAGCCATAAAACATATAGGTGCAATATTATATTTATTTTCGTTTCCACTTACATTGGTATAAATAAATGTTGGCTGCGCATTCCAGAGAGATTTTTAAAAAACAACGATATTGACACATACTGCCCATCAAGTGCGTCCTCCAATCATGGTGTATAAAGCTTTGTTTAGTATATCCAAAGTATTCATATGGCCTCTATCGAGGTAGAAATAAATGGGTAAGGATATATGAAGTGGTTTTACTTCCTTATGATAGGAAGAGAGGCCCATTAATCGAGGGCATGCAAAAAAGTTTGGATCTGGAATCACACTGGGGCCAAATGCGGGTCCTGTAAGTTGTGAAAAATGTATAAATGAGTGTATAATAACTAGAAAAATGAGTAGATTCAGTGATGGGTAGGGGATCTTGAGATGTATCCTACCTGATAGGCCTACGGTATAGAGTTCGAAAAAAGGTCACCAGCTGATGATATGTGTAGACCAGGTGGGACTCAGAGGGCTAGAGGATCGACATAAAGGAGAAGGAACATATAAAAATCTCATTTTAGTACTTCTGTCATTTGTCTTGACAGTTTAGGATATATTTAAAAAAAGATGTGTTTGGGGATAGAATAGAATAGGGATTCAACAGCTTTGTCCCTGATTGGCAATGTTCAATTTGATCAAGAGGGGGGAAAAAAGGAAAAAAGGGGGGGGGGAGGGTTTTGGAAAAGAGGGGGGAAGGAAAGAGGGAAAAGGGGGGGGGGGAGAAAGGGAGACAGGGAAGGAGAAGGGAGGGAAAGAAGAAGGGGAAGGGAAAAGGGAAGGGAGGAGGGGGGGGGAAAAGACAGGGAAAAAGGGCATGAAGAAAGGAAGGCGGGGGGGAGGGGAAAGGGAAAATAAGCAGAAGAGAAAAAAAGGGGGGGAAAAAAGAAAAAAGAAAGGGGAGGGAAGGGGGGGGGGAGGGGGGGGAGGACAAAAGAAGAAAAAAGGAAAAGAAAAAAAGAAGAAAAAAAAAAAGAAAAAAAGAAGGGGGGTAGAGGAAGGGGGGAAAAGAGCAGGGAGAGGAGGGGAAAGGGGAAGGGGGGGGGGGGGAAGGAAAGGGAGGAAGAAGGGGGAAGAGGTAAGAAATAGAGAGGGCATAGTTGTGATATAAGATTCGTGACTTATAGTTTCAATAGTACAGTCTAGGTCTATAAGTGTGCATAGGTTCAATATGATGTTGAAGTTACTTACAATCTTGTGGCAGCAGCTCACACCGACAGCGTCCTGCCCAAAGCAGATGACGCTCGGTGTGAGCATTAGCTGAATATTTAAGGCCCTCCCCACCAATCAGCTGTTAGTGAGAGACAGCAACAGCTGACTGTAAGTGGTGGAGGAGGGACGGACGCGCTGCGGCTGGCCCCCCGGGTGGAGCGAGCGCCGCCAGGCCTCCACAGCGCTTGCGCTCGCAGGCGCGGTGAGGCGTGGCCACGCCTACTGCACCCGCCGGCACGTCAAGCTTCCCCGACGGACTGCGCATGTCCGCTGGGGTCGCAAGATGGAGGACAGTGTCAGCAACACTGTACCTCACACAGCGCCGCCATGAGCCGGAAACACTCAGGCGGCTTTGTGTGCCGGGCGGATAGCAGATCATAGTGTGGACAAAATGTAGAATAGGTTGAAGCACAAAAGTTGTGCATACTGTGGAGGAAAAATAAATAAATATATAGTCAATTAGTCACCATTGTAGGAATAGACGCTGATGGGCAGTGTTATACAGGTTAGGACGGATCTTAATGGAAGGGCATGTATTCTTAGACAGTGACTTAGATTAACAAGCATGGAGAATATACAACTCAGATATACAATATATGGGTAAAATCCAGGAATTTCACTCAATTATGCGTATACATAGTCCGGATTATTGCAACTTAAGATGTCACAATGTATAGTGGGCAAATATATGACAGCAATTTAATCAGAATGTCCAAAACATATCGTTGCAATATATCCTACAGCATATTATGGTCCCATTTCTATATAGGCATGAGTTTAGATAATAAGCAGTGAGCAATAACCGGGCTGGGCATACATATATATTGCTAGACTCTATCTACGGTCCAAGTGTAAATATGTATTGTATAGTATAGTTATCTTATTCATTGCTCTCTGCCGCCTGATGAAAAACCTTCGAGAAAGGGTTTAATCCAGATGGTTTCGTTTAAGCCTGGGGGTTGGGTAGCTTTTAAATTATATATCCAACGGGACTCTAACTGTAAAAGTGTCTTATTCCAGTCACCTCCCCTCGATTCCGGATGTACCCGGTCCAGAATAAGAAATTTAATTTTAGGACATTTACCCTTATGTACTGTTAAGGTGTGTCTCCCAAGTGGGAGATCCGGATCGCATGTTTCCATGCTCACTAGGTGTCTATATGCCCTCCTCCAGAATTCAGTTTTAGTTTTCCCTATATAAAAACATGTACATTCGCACAAAAGTAGGTATACCACCCCGTAGGTCCTACAATTGGCAAAATGTTTGGGGTGGAAGGGCTGGCCATTTGGAAGAATCGGATTTTTTGTTGTAAGCATAATATTTGCAATATATTTTCCACACATGAATGTTCCCTTATACTTACAGTGTGTTTTATTTGTCCCTGCCTTAAACTCGCTGGTGGTGATCTTGTCTCTCAGGGAGGTGGTTCTTTTAAACGTAAAGAGAGGTCTCTGTGGGACCAGTGGTCCTAGTGTTGGATCGCACTGTAACATGTGCCAGTATTTTGTTACAATATTCCTGACCTGCCTGTGTTGGTTGTTGAATTTGGTAATGATCCTGAGAGTGTCGGTATCATTCTTGTCAGGTTTATTTGCTTTTTTAGAGTATAGTAGCTCTTCTCTTGGCTGCATCAAGACTTTTTTAAAAGAGCGTTTGGGAGACACACCTTAACAGTACATAAGGGTAAATGTCCTAAAATTAAATTTCTTATTCTGGACCGGGTTACATCTGGAATCGAGGGGGAGGTGACTGGAATAAGACACTTTTATAGTTAGAGTCCCGTTGGATATATAATTTAAAAAGCTACCCAACCCCCAGGCTTAAACGAAACCATCTGGTTTAAACCCTTTCTCGAAGGTTTTTCATCAGGCGGCAGAGAGCAATGAATAAGATAACTATACTATACAATACATATTTACACTTGGACCGTAGATAGAGTCTAGCAATATATATGTATGCCCAGCCCGGTTATTGCTCACTGCTTATTATCTAAACTCATGCCTATATAGAAATGGGACCATAATATGCTGTAGGATATATTGCAACGATATGTTTTGGACATTCTGATTAAATTGCTGTCATATATTTGCCCACTATACATTGTGACATCTCAAGTTGCAATAATCCGGACTATGTATACGCATAATTGAGTGAAATTCCTGGATTTTACCCATATATTGTATATCTGAGTTGTATATTCTCCATGCTTGTTAATCTAAGTCACTGTCTAAGAATACATGCCCTTCCATTAAGATCCGTCCTAACCTGTATAACACTGCCCATCAGCATCTATTCCTACGATGGTGACTAATTGACTATATATGTATTTATGTTTCCTCCACAGTATGCACAACTTTTGTGCTTCAACCTATTCTACATTTTGTCCACACTATGATCTGCTATCCGCCCGGGCACACAAAGCCGCCTGAGTGTTTCCGGCTCATGGCGGCGCTGTGTGAGGTACAGTGTTTGCTGACACTGTCCTCCATCTTGCGACCCCAGCGGACATGCGCAGTCCGTCGGGGAAGCTTGACGTGCCGGCGGGTGCAGTAGGCGTGGCCACGCCTCACCGCGCCTGCGAGCGCATGCGCTGTGGAGGCCTGGCGGCGCTCGCTCCACCCGGGGGGCCAGCCGCAGCGCGTCCGTCCCTCCTCCACCACTTACAGTCAGCTGTTGCTGTCTCTCACTAACAGCTGATTGGTGGGGAGGGCCTTAAATATTCAGCTAATGCTCACACCGAGCGTCATCTGCTTTGGGCAGGACGCTGTCGGTGTGAGCTGCTGCCACAAGATTGTAAGTAACTTCAACATCATATTGAACCTATGCACACTTATAGACCTAGACTGTACTATTGAAACTATAAGTCACGAATCTTATATCACAACTATGCCCTCTCTATTTCTTACCTCTTCCCCCTTCTTCCTCCCTTTCCTCCCCCCCCCCCCCTCCTCCCCCCCCCCCCCCCCCCTTCCCCTTTCCCCTCCTCTCCCTGCTCTTTTCCCCCCTTCCTTCCCCTCCCCTCCCCCCTCCTTCCCCTTTCCCCCCCCCCCCTCTACCCCCCTTCTTTTTTTCTTTTTTTTTTCTTCTTTTTTTCCTTTCTTTCTTTCCTTTCTTTTCCTTTTTTCTTCTTTTGTCCTTTCCCCCCCCCCGTTCCTTTCCTCTCTCCCCCCCCCCCTTCCCCCCCCCCTCCCTCCCCTTTCTTCTTTCTTTTTTCTTTTTTTCCCCCCCTTTTTTTCTCTTCTGCTTATTTTCCCTTTCCCCTCCCCCCCCACCTTCCTTTCTTCATGCCCTTTTTTCCCTGTCTTTTTTCCCCCCCTCCTCCCTTCCCTTTTCCCTTCCCCTTCTTCTTTCCCTCCCTTCTCCTTCCCTGTCTCCCTTCTTCCCACCCCCCCCCCCCACCTTTTTTTCTTTTTTTTCCCCCCTCTTGATCAAACTGAACATTGCCAATCAGGGACAAAGCTGTGAATCCCTATTCTATTCTATCCCAAACACATATCTTTTTTTAAATATATCCTAAACTGTCAAGACAAATGACAGAAGTACTAAAATGAGATTTTTATATGTTCCTTCTCCTTTATGTCGATCCTCCCTCTAGCCCTCTGAGTCCCACCTGGTCTACACATATCATCAGCTGGTGACCTTTTTTTCGAACTCTATACCGTAGGCCTATCAGGTAGGATACATCTCAAGATCCCCTACCCATCACTGAATCTACTCATTTTTCTAGTTATTATACACTCATTTATACATTTTTCACAACTTACAGGACCCGCATTTGGCCCCAGTGTGATTCCAGATCCAAACTTTTTTGCATGCCCTCGATTAATGGCCTCTCTTCCCTATCCTAAGGAAGTAAAACCACTTCATATATCCTTACCCATTTATTTCTACCTCGATAGAGGCCATATGAAATACTTTGGATATACTAAACAAAAGCTTTATACACCATGATTGGAGGACGCACTTGATGGGCAGTATGTGTCAATATCGTTGTTTTTTTAAAAATCTCTCTGGAATGCGCAGCCCAACATTTATTTATACCAATGTAAGTGGAAACGAAAATGAATATAATATTGCACCTATATGTTTTATGGCTTGATATACAACATGTATTTATTATGTCTATGTTGTATATACCATTCCTATACAGAAACTTCTATTAAAAGCTTATAACCACCCCTGAAGAAGGAGGCTAAAAACAACTCCGAAACGCGTCGGGTGCAAGCGTATTGGTATCAATAGTTATAAAAAATATGTGGAACTGCATTCCTTTTTTATCTATGTTATTTGTTTGATGTCTTTATGAGAATTCTTTGTAATTAATAAATTGTTGTTTACTTAAATATACTCTCCTACATATCCTTTTATATGTGCCTTTAAAGTCCACTAGGGGAATTATCTCTGTTCAAATTCTTTGTTCTATCAACGTCTAAAAGTTTTTTCTTTTTTGTTTTGTTTTTTTTTTTTTTTTTTATTAATAAATTAAGGAAGAGGTTGAGGAAGTGGTCAGTATTTTTATTGCAAACATGATCTTTACTTCTAAAGATAACCAACTCAAGATAAAATGAGCTCAAAAAGAAAGGCTATAAAAACCAAAGAGGGTTATTTACCAAAGGCAAATCCACTTTGCACTACAAGTGCAAACTACCAGTGCAAAGTGCACTTGAATTGCACTGAAAGTGCACTTGGAAGTGCATTCACTGTAAATCTGAGGGGGTAGATATGAAATGAGGGAAGCTCTGCTGATTTAATCATCCAATCATGTGCAAGCTAAAATGCTGTTTATTTTCCTTGCATGTACCCCTCGGTTATACAGCGGCTGCACTTTCAGTGCAATTTCAAGTGCACTTTGGGCTTGTAGTGCAAAGTGAATTTGCCTTTCGTAAATAACCCCCAAAGTCTTTATTATTGAGGTTGACAGGTAATAGATTGATTGATTTATAAGGGTCATTTAAAAAAAAAAAGAGAAAAACCCAGAGTGAAGAAATCAGAATTGTCCTTGCGACCACATGCAATACTTTTTTAATTTTCTAAGAGATAAAACATGAGGTTCCATAGTTCAAGTCAATTTCCCCATTTTGCTTTTATTTTCTCCTCCCATTTGTTTCTATAAATGTCACTCTCCCAACTTTTTTAGCTATACATCAGCTTTAAGGAGCATGCAGCAATGATGTTCTGTTGGCCAGCAAGGCAAAATTATGATGACTCTGTAAATAACATGGAATTTTAGAACTAATAGTAGAAAAGTAGAACTATAGGCAAAATTTTCTTTTTTAATTTGGATAGAGCAGGGAATGGCTTAGCCTGTAAGATTTATTTTATTTAATTTTTTTCCAGTCTGTGTCCCATTGTGGAGATTTTCCTTCACTTCCTGTCCCATAGCCAAACAGGAAATAAGAGGGAATCCCCACAAACTAAGGGAATCCATTGGGCACCCCCCTCCTTCTTCTCTTTTTTTTTTTTTCTTAACCTTAAATAAGGACATGTGTTCCTATACAGTTCCAGTGCGTTTTTGATGCGTTTTTACAGCATTCCAGTACAGTCCAATGCAGTAAAAATGCCACATGTGATATTTTTTTTTTCTGGAACTGCAAGCACTGGTGTAAACTATGCCATTGAAAAACCATATAACCTACTTTTCACGCGTCTTTGATGCAGAAAAAAATGCACTGGACTGCATGTGATGTGAATTGGCCCTCAATGATAGTTGTAAACAGGACAAATAGAGAAAGTGAATCTCCCTAAGGGGTCACAGACATCAAAATATATTTTATCTAATATTTGACCTGTTGGCAGCTAATAAATGCTTGGTGTTTGTTGCTTTGGGATTTTATTTGCCTGTACAACCTATATGCTATAGGACAAGTCAGAAGCCATACAATATAATTTGTCCTCTTCTAAAGGCAATCGTTTCAGCATTGAGGAGAGAAAGGCATCATTTGAAGAATTCTTGGAGGAACAAATGAGGCTTGAAGAACAACGACTTCAACAAACCGAACCCAAAGAGGTACCTCACATCTTAATCTGATCTTCTAAACCTTGTGCTAAAGTAGGACAAATCCTTTGCATTGTCTGACTTAGACTGATCTACATTCATAAACTGGTAGAAACTATGAACTAGCAACATAAGGCTGTATTTGTGTTTTGTGCAGTTTTTGATTCCTTGAAAGACATAGAAGCATACTTCTTAAATTAAGTGCTGTTGGAGAAAATAATTTATTATTGTGTTATTATTTCAAAGCCCCAATTTGTATCCTCTACTTGGGTAAGTAGAAGAATCGCACCCTGTCATTGTGGTCTATAGGCTCCTAGTGTGGTTATGTGTGTTGATGTGGTTGTACACCTTGTTTATAGAGCCTGGGATATGTATTGGCAATGGACACTGCTGTGTTCACCATAAAAAAAACTCATGGTTGGGTGCCTTGGGTGGCTTTTTTTTTTGATCATCCTTTTATTTAAGGCTTTTTTTAATCCATTTGATTTGAAAAGTAAAAACTATGTTTAATGCTACCTTTTTTAAAAAAAAAACACAACTTGCATTTCTACCCACAAAAAGCTCTCTAGTTAATCTTCTAAAGCATTGACCGGTAATAACAAATATGTATTCTTAAAACGGCTGTCATGTTCTTTTCCTTGCATGCTCATTGTTAAGAATAGAAACTGGTTAATCCTGTCTGTGGTATGACTTTATCTTAGCGGAAATTGGGCGGGAGAGAATTTGGAGGCTGCCATTCCTGACTTTCCTACTGAAAAGTTGCCTGACTGTTATGCTGACACTTCAATGCATTAATGCATGCAACACTGACCTGCAACAAGTATGCAGATATTGACTTTACTGACCCACATGATTTTTTTAATTTTGTTTTTTATTTTTTTTTTAATTGATTAGTGGCTTGAGAGCTTGAAATAACTAGATTAGCTGGACAACCAGGCAAATTAACATTTTCAGGATGCGGCTTGTTTCTTAGTCATACATCAAGGGACGCAGCACAGTATTTTGAAACACTAGGTTGCCACCATCAGAAGAATTGGATGCTGGAAAAGCAAAGCTGTAAACAGTCCAATTTAACCTCTCTCTTCCAGCATGCCTCTGTTTTTTTGTGTCCATAGAACAGGCATAGTTTCTTTGCTGTAAGACATGGGTGTCCAAACTTTTTTCAAAGAGGGCCAGATTTGATGAAGTGAACATGTGTGAGGGCCGACCATTCTGCCTGACATTCTTTGAACCATTAAAATTCGGTCTAAGTGTGTTCGTTCGAGCACTAATACACTGCCCAACAAAAATTCTCTTGCCTTTGTCGCGCTCGTTCCCGACACAGACGAATGCTCTGCTTTTTAGGGGTACCGTTAATTCTTAATGGTACCCCACACATTGGAAAATGTGGGGTGCTTTTGGTGCAGTGCAATTTAAAAAAAAAAAAAAAGGTCGGGGACTTCTTTCCCTGCATTTTTTTGGGTAGGGAAGCCCATTGAAATGAATGGGCTGTCCTACACGCAGCACGCAGCCACACAGATGTGAACCAAGGGCTTGTTCACATGTCAGGTTGGAGGGGCAGTAAAACTACATGGTTAAGCTGTTTTTACTACCCCCAACTTCTCCCCCTTTAGCTGCAGAGGGAGCAGCTGGGGGTGTACACATGCTCTGGCTGCAGCTGGAGGTATACCCATGCTGAATGGGGCTGCACTGCAACTATGCCGCAACTGTGTGCATTGCATGGTTGCGGTATAGTGATGCTGCATTTACGGGCTTAAAACAGGTGGTGAGGAGGCAACATAATGCCTCTTTACCGCCTGTCAAATGCCTCTGAAAAGCGTTCTGGCTGCTATCACAAACAAGCCCTACAAAAGCAGTTCTGATGGTACAGGAATTGGGAGGGCAGATTAAAAGTAACATACACGCATACATACACACATGCACACAGACATACATACAGACACGTGCACACACATATGCATACATGCGCACACACAGACAGACACATGCGCACACAGACAGGAAAAAACCGTGGGAGTCAATCTCCCCATCCCTCAGAAGCCTACACTGGCTAACCGTAAAGAATCGGATCACATTCAAGACCCTATGCCTCACCCACAAATGCATACAAGGAAACGCGCCTCAATACCTTCGAGAGAAAATAAAACACTACACACCAAATCGCAATCTTCGATCGTCCAACTAAAACCTCCTTCTCATTCCCAAATACCGCTACAAAGCAAAGGGAGAACGAAGGTTTGCAGTCCAAGGACCTCGACTATGGAACGCACTTCCGCCCCACATACGCATGGAAGAAAACCATCTGGCTTTCAGGAAAAAACTCAAGACCTTCCTCTTCTAGAAGCTGTCAACACCAACGCATTAGCGCCTTGAGGCGATTCAGTTCGCATTTGCAGCGCTCTATACATTTTTCATTCATTCAGACAGGCGTACGCATGCACACTCACACATGCGCTTACGCACGCATGCGCTTACGCGCACGCGCTTACGCACATGCGCACACACACATGCACGCACGCGCACACACGCACTTACATAAAGACATGCATACACACATACATAAAGACACATGCACACACACATGCACAGACACATACATGCAGACACACATGCACAGACACATATACATGCAGACACACATGCACAGACACATACATGCAGACACACATGCACAGACACATACAGACAGAC
>NC_133325.1:131791602-131880312 GCF_042186555.1 Aquarana catesbeiana
GTCGAGATCTTCTCCTCTGGTAATGAAATGGTACCTTTGACTGTGTTGAACAGGGCTCCTAAAAACACCAGCGACTGAGATGGGTCTAACTGACTCTTCTCAGGTTCAGAATCCACCCGAATTCCTGTAATGTGGAGATCACCTGTCCTCTGTGTGTTATGAGTTGATCCTTGTCCTGCGCCAAGAGAAGATCGTCTAGGTAGTGATGTAGACGAATCTCCGTGGTTCTCAGGAGAGCTACTACTGCCAACAGCACCTTTGAGAAAACACGTGGAGAAGTTGATAGCCCGAAGGGAAGGCATGTAAACTGTAAGTGGAGCTTGCCCACGGAGAAGCGGAGAAATTGTTGAAAATCTTCCGCGATGGGGACATAAAAATAAGCGTCCTTGTGGTCTATGGACACCATACAGTCCCCTGGTTGCACCGACTGTTGAATTGTGGAAAGTGTTTCCATTTTGAACCTCTCCTTTTTGATGAAGCGATTTAGATGAGTTAGGTCTATGACGGGCCACCAGGCCCCACTCTTTTTCTGGACCAGAAAGTGGGGGGGAATACATTCCCATGCCTCGCTGATTGATTGGAACGGGGCTGACAGCGCTTTGAGCCAACAAAGATTCTACGTAGGCTAAAAGTATTGTCCTTTTTTCTTCTGATGCCGGAAGAGAAGTGGGAACCCACCTGAGTCTGGGAGCGCAAGTGAAGGTCCAGGCATGGGGGGCGTGGCTTGATGGTGGAGCGAGCGGCCGCATAGTTACAGCGCTCCGGCTCTCAACAACCATCCTACAGGCATCCTGAGTCCTATATCCTCTCCGAAGGTCTCAATTTATTCCCCACGGTGGTGGGCACAAGGCAGGCTGGCTACCATGGTGAAATACGGGCCGGCTTGGCCCCCATCTACGTCGGACCGTCTGGCGGGATTCCGGAGGCAAGATGGCGCCGGGACACAGGCCTCTCAGGCAGCCACGCTGCAGGCGAATCTGTCTGATGACCGGAGCTCTGCTAGTGGGGTGAGTGCTTCTACTCCTGCTATCTTCCGTACACAGACTGTCTCCCAGTTATCACAAGACCCCCAGACCACTCAGGACCCCCAGCAATCCACTGATGATGATGGTGAGCTGAATCCCCCTGCTGAACCAACCCTAACCACCATTATGCTGGCTATACAAGATTGTAAGGCCTCCCTCACTACTCAAATAGCATCCATGAGAATGGATTTCTCACTCCTCAAGCAGGATGTCCAAAACCTCCGTGACAGGGCTGGGGATATGGAGGAACGTATTAGTTCCATGGAGGACACTATGCACCCCCTAACTGTTAAAGTGAGAGATAATACTGGGGAACTAGCAGCTCTCCGCGCCAAAATTGACGATTTGGAGAATCGTTCTAGAAGGAACAATTTACGTTTTGTTGGATTCCCTGAACGGGCGGAAGGCTCTCACCCTGAAAAATTTTTATACTCCTGGCTGAGAGATATCTTTGGCACTGATGCGCCATCGTTCTCATATGTGATTGAGAGGGCACACCGTACACCCCCACGTCCTCCCCCAGAGGGAGCACCTCCACGTTCAATCATCGCTCGCATCCTCAATTTCCAGGATAAAGTGGCCATTTTACGAATAGCAAGAGAGAAAGGTCCGCTTAAATACAACGGCAACAATATCTCTATTTATCCTGACTTCTCTGCTGAGGTGCAGCGCCAGCGCATATCATTCTCAGCAGTGAAGAGTCGTTTACGTGAGGAGGGATTGAAATATGCCATGCTGTTTCCTGCCAAGCTCCGCATCATATTCGATGGTAAAGCTCACTTTTACTCTAGCCCTAAAGAAGCCATGGCTTGGCTAAACGACCGCTACGGGCCAGCAGACAGGCGCAGAGGCCATTGACAGCTTCCCCTGTTTAATGTTCCCCTCTGCTGAACTCCTTATGGATGAAACCATGCAGTCCCCCATCCACTAAATGTCAACCTCATCATATGGGGCTACTCACCTATACCTGAGGTCTTATAATGAAGGGAAAAGGAGAGAAGAGAAAGAAGAAAGATCTATAATCCTGCAACAACCTTTAACATTCCTGCTTGGCCTGTCATTATTCTTGTTTTTCTTATATTTTTTTTTTTTGGGGTCTTCCCATAAAACATACCGAAAAGACATCCTGGATCAGGACATAACTTTATTTTTTTTTCTACTGTTAGTTGGGAGCCACACTGATCTCCACGTTACCTCCCCACCAGACAGTGGTGTGACCACGGAATAGTTGGACCCTTAATAACACTTCCCTTTCCCTTTTTTACGGGGTAGGAGGGGTCTATTTGGGTTTTGGGATCCAAGGCTCGCTAAGTTGGGGATGGCCGAGCGGGGTGGGGGTTATGGGTTTTTCAAACATGGTTTGCACTTTTTTGTGCTCTTTTGTACTTTTTTTTGTTTTTTTCCCTCTTTTTTTTCTTTTTTGCAATTTATATAGATGCTGCTCGGAACGGTTTATTGACTTGCTCGGGCCTGTATACTGGCAATACAGACTCGAGTAAACATAGGTATTTGAAATGTGCTATACATATCATTGAATGCATGTGGCCTGGCGCGGCCTGTGAGGTACTAGATAATTATGTGCTTATTTGTCCTTATGATCATGATATATTGTTTGTCTTACAATGTCAGGGTCCTTAAAAATAGTGTCATGGAATACTAGAGGTTTGAATGCCCCCCAAAAACGGTCTCTCGTTTTTTCAGTCCTAAAGAAATGTCGTCCTCATGTGGTGTGTCTACAGGAGACCCACCTAACTGACACTAAGGTGAGGGCCCTTAGGCGTCCATGGCTGGCTCAGGGTT
Source organism: Aquarana catesbeiana (assembly GCF_042186555.1). NCBI lineage: Eukaryota > Metazoa > Chordata > Amphibia > Anura > Ranidae > Aquarana > Aquarana catesbeiana. Next base: position 131,794,428 of record NC_133325.1, read on the forward strand.
ATCATGCTACGCACACAAATTACTCCAGGGGAGTTTCTATCTTAGTGGCTAAATCCCTCCCAGCAGAAACTTTACAGGTCAAGACAGATCCAAATGGGAGATATGTCGTACTTACTCTACAAATCTCCTCAATAACGTTTACTATTGTTAACCTCTATATTCCTCCACCCTTTTCGGCAGAGGTACTATTGAAATTGTCACTGTACTTATTGGATAGACCCCCCCGGACCTCTCCTTTACATTGGTGATTTTAATGCTGTACTGGACCCAGCCGTGGATCGTTTGGGGGTAGGGGTAGACCCTTTCCCTCCCTTTTGAACTGGATGCAGGTTTATGACCTTACTGAATTATGGCGCTGGAAACACCCAGATGATAGTCAGTTTTCTTGTCATTCAGACTCATTTCACACCATGTCTCGAATTGATATGGCCTTCGCCCCAGCAGACACTCTCCCCTTTGTCGCTGCAACTTCCTATCTACCTAGAGGGGTTACAGACCATGCGCCCCTTTCTGTGGACCTCACCATCCTTCCAGGATCTACCCCCTCCATTTGGAGGTTGAATTCTTATTGGCTGGAGGATGAGGTGGTACAGGGAACATGTAGGCAAGGTATTAAGGAATACTGGAGGGACAATGTGGGGACAGTGGACCCTTCTATTGAGTGGGAGGCCTTCAAGGCCTCATTGAGGGGCACCTTTATGTCCATCACTGGGGTCTTGAGGAAAAACAACCAACAGCATACAGCGGAACTTGAAACTGCCATGGTACAGGCAGAATCTGTATATACCTCTGATCCGACCCCAGACACAAGAGAAACATGGCTATTGAAACGTAGGGAATATGAAATACGTCTGTTAGACCTTACAAAAAAGAAACTGTTACACACAGCACAGAAATCATTTGAACATGGTAACAAGGCTGGACGCCTTCTAGCATATCTGACAAGGCCTGATCGCCCTCCAGTATCCATTCCTCGTATCTATACTAAGACAGGCCAAATGAGTGAGGTCCCTGGGGATATTATGGAAACTTTTTTAAACTTCTACACAGAACTTTACACTTCTAGAGCTGAGTACACTGAACCCCAGCTAAACGAATACCTTGCTGACATATCTCTCCCCTCTATTTCTACTGAGGGGAGGGAGATGTTAGACGCTCCCATCTCAGTTGAAGAGATTGCAGTAGCCATTGCTCAAATGCCAGCCCACAAGACTCCCGGGCTGGATGGTTATCCCACTGAATGGTATTCACAATTCAGGGATTTACTGTGCCCATTTCTGCTACGTACATATAATAAGGCCTTGGAGGCTGGTATCCTTCCCCCCACCATGCGAGAGGCCTTGATCGTGCTCCTGCTGAAACCCCGCAAAGATCCACTTAAATGTGAATCATACCGCCCAATATCCCTTATAAATGTGGATGTTAAGATCCTAGCAAAAGTGCTTGCAAACCGCTTAAATACTGTAGTTACGTCCCTGGTCAACAGTGACCAAGGGGGTTTTATACCTGGACGGTCCACAAGAATGAATATCCGCAGACTATTCCACAACCTGCAATACCCTCATGAGTGTTCACGTACCCGTGCCATTGTGTCTTTGGACACATGTAAAGCATTTGATAGTGTGGAGTGGCCATATCTCTTTCGTGTGCTGCAGGTGTATGGTTTCGGTCCTCGCATGGTGGCATGGATTAGACTACTTTACACATCCCCCCAAGCCCGAGTGCGCGTTAATTCCTCAATCACTAAATCATTCTCCATTACAAGGGGCACGAGGCAGGGATGTCCTTTATCCCCGCTTCTGTTCGCCTTGGCTATGGAACCGCTGGCGGCTCGAATTCGTACATCCCCTTCCATCAAAGGCCTGCCTATTACTACCATTGAGGAACGTATTTCATTGTATGCAGACAACACTTTGGTGTATCTGGCAGATACTAATACATCACTTCGATCGCTGTTGGCCGAGATCAATAGGTTTGGAGATTTCTCTGGATTCGGGTGAACTGGGACAAATCCAGCCTGTTCCCTTTGGATTCAGCAGCAATCTCCCAGATCCACCCGGACTCCAACTTACAGGTAGTAACTTCCTTTAGATACCTTGGGGTATTGGTACAATCGCCTTTATCCACCTACATTACTAATAACTTAGACCCCATACTGAATAGACTACAGGAACAAATTAAGCAGTGGATGGACTTGCCCCTAGATCTTATGGGAAGAGCAAGCCTACTTAAAATGATCTACTTACCAAAACTGCTATACGTGCTGGCTAACTCCCCTTGCAAAATCCCCAAATCTATTTTTAAAAGGATAGATACAATTTGTACAACGTTCCTGTGGAGTGGGGGGACCCCCAGGGTGGCACTGGAGACGTTGAGGCTGCCATCACATATGGCGGGGTTGGCGTTTCCAAATTTTTTTCTTTATTACTTAGCATCACAGTTAGTGCATGTGCATGATTGGCTATGTCCGGTCCCGGCAAATGCATGTACTACCACTGAGGGAGCCATTGCGTCTTCCATGGAAACTCTACATAACATTGTTTATAGAGGTAGGGTTCCAAGTCGACCAGGCACCTCTATGCTAGCAACTTCTCTTTTACTTTTTCGATATATCATTACAAAAATCTCTAAATATTCCTGGTCCACATCCCCAAATAATCCCCTGTGGTTCAACCCTACTTTGCAGGAACTATACTCATTGCCCGACACTCAGCGATGGTACTCTAAGGGAATAAAATACTTATGTCATTTGTATGATGCCCAAGGGTTTAAGACTTTTCAACAACTGAGCTTAGACTTTGGCCTACCACGCTCTTATTTGTTCCACTATTATCAACTTAGGCATGCTATACGAGCTCAGTTTGGCTCCCTAAAGAATCCCATTAATTTGCCCCCACTAGAGAGACTACTAAGACAACCAGACCCTAATAAGCTTATTTCTACCTATTATGCGGCCCTAATGACGAACGTTAACCCCCGATTTAGTAAAGCGCAGGAAAAATGGACATCCATGGACATCTCATTTACTGAGGAAGACTGGACTGAATTCAGAGACACATATAAAGCCACGGTCATTTCATCTAGAGATAGAGTTATACAGATTAAATTTTTTCACCATTCTCATCTTACCCCGGCTAGACTACACAAAATGGGGCTGAAGACCTCCGCTGAGTGCTTTCATGGTTGTGGAGGGAGTGCTGATTTCATGCACTGCTTCTGGACCTGTCCAGTGGTTCGGGACTTCTGGGTGGAAGTAGGCTCCTTCATTTCCTCTGCTTTAGGCCTCCCCAATATCATCCACCCAAAAAATGGCCTGTTGGGGATCTTTGGAGATTTACAACTACCAACACAGGCCAAAAGATTACTACGAATCCTCTACTTTTACGTTAGAAAGACCATCCTGATGTCATGGAAGGGTGTATCAACACCCTTGAAATCCCTATGGCTAAAATTAATCAATGATGTGATACCACTGTATAAACTTACTTTCGAAATAAGGAAACGGACAAAAACATTCCATAAAATTTGGGGTAGATGGCTTGCTAGCCCTTTGACCCTCACCTTGTAGGATATGTAGTTGGGGCATGTACAGGTCGCGCCGGGATAGTATATAATTTATGCAAATTATTGGTACCGTTATATACAGACGAATTGCTTGTATGGGTAGTTGCATGCTAATATTAGCAGATGTACCAATGTCTGTCTCTGTTTATATGAGCTACATGTTATTACTGTTTACCAATGACTGACCGAGCATATTAAGTGGATGTTTGTTGTGCTTGTTTTGTACAACTGATTTGTAAAATTAATAAAAATATCTTTAAAAAAAAAAAAAGAAGGTCCAGGCATGACTGAAGGAGACCGTTTTGATGGTCCAGAAGTCGTGAATCGAGGCCGCCCAGACATGCCGAAAGTGGAAAAGACGAGTTCCCACACAGCCTGTCTGAGCGGGCCCAATCTCAAAAGGATTTGGAAGGTTGTCTATCCCCTTTCGACTCAGCACCTGCGGACTTCTTGAAGGATGATTGATTTGACTTCCAAGATCTGGAAAATTCTCAGCCTGGCTTGTAGGTGCGAGCCTCTCTGGCTCGATCCTGGTATTGCCTCTTCGGGAAGGACTTTCTCTGACTTTGCAGACGCCGGTCCTGAGGCAGGAACCCCGACTTCCCGCCAGTAGCCCGCGTAATAGCCTCGTCTAATTTGTTGCCGAAAAGAGAAGGCCCCCCATAGGGAATCCGGCACCATACCTGCTTAGAAGCTGGGTCAGCCAGCCAGGGACGGAGCCATAAAGCCCGCTTGGTGGTGATCGACGAAAGCATTACCCGGGCTGCAAGGCGTATGATGTCAATCGAGGCCTCCCCCAGAAAAGCTGACGCTAACCTCAACTCCTGAATGGATGAGCTCTTCGCCGTGTCATCCGAGATATTCCTCAGCGTATCATGAACATTATCCGTCCACACTTCCATGGCTTTGGACAAAGCCGCCAGGGCCAAGGCTGGTTTACAAGCCATGCCAGCCGTAAGATAAACTCTCCTTAGATCAGCATCAATTCGTCTATCCAAGACGTCCTTAAAGGACACTGTGTCTTCTAGGGGAAGTGTCACATGTTTCACCAGCCTCATCACGGCTGCGTCCACCAATGGAGCTGAGTCCAAATGTTTCACTTCTTCCTCCTTGAAGGGGTAGAGCTTTGAAACTTTAGCAAGCATGGAGTTCTTCTTCTCCACCTTGCTCCATTCATCTGTGATGACCTCACCCAATTCAGTAAAGAATGGAATGTTAACCCGTTCCTTCTTTAACTGTTTGAAAAATTTCCTCTGTTTGGGAGGAACAGCCACCGGATCCTCCCAATTTAGGGTTTCTCTAATGGCCTTGACCAAGGGAGGAAGCAGAGCGAAGTCGAATCCCACGCAGGGGTTATCTTCATCCGAATCACTATCGGAGATGGCAATTGAAGGATATCTAGGTAGTGAGGACTCCCAGGTGTCCTGCAATTGAGTTTCCCTCACTGGGGAACATGACAGCTCTGCCTGAGGAACGTCGGACCGGACCGCTTCTATATTTTTAAGTGATTCTTTAACAACCCTCTCGACTAGGGTTTTAAGTTGCTAATCCGTATCTCCCCTCTCTTTGGATGCCTTGACGAAGCAGGGGTCGCACAGAGATTTACCCGCAGGTACTTGTATTCTGCATCCCCAGCAGACACTGGATGAGTGACTGGAGTGAGCCACTGAGGAATGAGAGCGTCCCGATTTTGACGAGAAACCGTAGTGTTTAGGTTTGGAAGAGGATTGCCGGTGATGCGATTTAGAAGAGTCGCTTCCCTTGTGAGAGCTTCGTCGCTGTTCCGTCGTAGAAGGGCTAAAGCACAAAAAAGAAAGAACCACATAGAAAAGAATAGTCAGAGAAACCCAAACACCCCACCAATTACCTCCCCCCCCGGTCACTGGACCCCCAAGGATGATAGAATCCGACCCAGTACCTTTTGAGAGGAGGCTGGCCACAGGCAGGCGGTGGGGAATCCATGTCCTCGGTAGCATCCATCCGGACTGCAAGGACATGGCAATTAGTAACAACAACAGGGAACGAGTGACCCCCCCGCATAGTAAGGCTACTTACCAGTAGCTGAGAACCCTGGAGGTATGGGGACATCAGTATAACAGCCTGCAGGCATTCCCAGAGCCTGCAGGCTATCTGCCCTGTTTAAAAAGGGCACCCCCGTGACGTCACCGCCTGCGCCGAGCGTACGCAATTTGCCGCTATCGCGCATGCGCGAAACCAAGCCTCGGTCTCGTACCGTACTCGCGCATGCGCAGTACGGCCGAGACGCGAAAACGAAACCAAAACGGCGGCTGGAACGCAGGAAGAACCAGCCGCCGTGCCAATACACAGGAGAAAAAAAAGACAGAGAAAGGAAGAAAAAATGCACATATCACAAACACTGCTGCCATGAACAATACAGGACACCTCACCACTCCCAGCACGATCATCAGGCCGAAGGTAATGTGACAACACCGGACTCTCCAGGGGCAATAAGGGGTCACCTGCTAGTAGCTGGCTATGCGACCCGTGCGTAGCCTTGCCTGCCAGTGGCCAGGAAACCGGCTTCTTCCAACGCCTCACTCCATACCCTGCTAATAGCTAGGGCTTAGCGGAGTAATGTGACTATCTCATCCGAAGTCGCAGCTCGGCCGACTTGATCGTGGGGAAAAAATCTTCAGGTAGAAAGACCAACACTAGGTCCTTGCGGAGGAGGACAAAAAAAAAACACGGCCGGGGGCAGGGAGCAAAGATTTATGGGAGTAGTGTCCTATAGGGTAGTAGAGGCGGGACTTAACCCACACGTTGCTGCCATGGAGTCTGTCAGGAAATGAACTTAAATGATTTTAGAAAATGGCTTCAGTATAACAAAGAGTGAAAAATTTAAGGTGATCTGAATACTTTCCGTCCCCACTGTACAAGGGATGTTTACATTCCTTGTTATAGGAATAAAAGTGATCAAATTTTTTTTTTTTTTAAAGTGTCAAACAAAAGTAAAATAAAAAAAAATAAATAAATAATTTAAAGCGCCCCTGTCCCCGTGTGCTTGCACGCAGAAGCGAACGCATACGTAAGTCCCTCCCACATATGAAAACGGTGTTCAAACCACACATGTGAGGTATTGCCACAAACGTTAGAGCGAGAGCAATAATTCTAGCCCTAGACCTCCTCTGTAACTTAAAACATGTAACCAGTAAATTTTTTTTAAAGCGTTGCCTATGTGGATTTTTAAGTACCGAAGTTTGGCGCTATTCTACAAACGTGTGCAACTTTGAAGAGTGACACGTTAGGTATCTATTTGGCGTAACTTCATCTTTCGCATTATGCAAAAATATTGGGATAACTTTTTTTCCCCAAAAAAACGCGTTCGAAAAATTGCTGGGCAAATACTGTGCGAGATAAAAAGTTGCAACGACCGCCATTGTATTCTCTAGGGTCTTTGCTGAAAAAAAAAACATATATAATGTTTGGGGGTTCTATGCAATTTTCTAGAGGGCTGGGTGCTGTGTCAATGAACTCCGCAAAATGGATTTTACGGTAAATCAAAAATTACATTTTCTTTTTCGTTCATTGACACAGTGCCTCCTCATTCAGAACCATAGGAATGTCCCAAAGCAGTGCCAAACATGAGGGGTGGGACAGCCAACAAAATAACAGGCCAACCAGGTAACCGGAGCTCAACGAGAACTGGAGCCCAACCTGAACAGAAAGAAACCCCCTCCAGAGGGATAGAACCCCTAGACCGCAGCCTGCAGAACCTTGTGGCCAAATGAGGCATCCGCAGATGCCAGCACATCCACTTTGTAAACTTTTGTGAAAGTGTGATCCGACGACCAGGTGGCCGCCATGCAAACTTGCGTCACTGATGTCTGATGACGGAAGGCCCAGGAGGCACTCAGTGCCCGAGTAGGGTGCACCTTAAATGGGACGGGAGGAAACCGACTCCTGATAGAATAGAGTCACTGTCTGTCTGATCCAACTAGTTATGGTCACAGAGGAAGCAGACAGCCCCTCCTTTGGCCCGTCCGTGAGCATGAACAGGGAGTCTAACCTCTGAAAGGACTCCGTGGCAGCCAAATACACCCTGATCGCCCGAATCACATCCAGGGCGTGCAAGGAAAATTCCCTCGGATGTTGCGGCCTGGGACACAGGGAAGGCAACACAAAGGTCCTCATTCAAATGGAAATCAGAAACAACCTATGGAAGGAACGAAGGACAAGGACAGAGAACCACCTTGTCATTGTGAATCAATAGGTAGGGCGTACGACAGGATAACGCCGCCAATTCCAACACCGTGCGAGCAGAAGTGATAGCCACCACAGACACAGACACCAGGACAACTAATATCTCTACATTGGGTCCATCAAGCTAAACCTGAGCAGGCCTTACTGCAGTTAGGCAACAAAAACAGGGAAGATATCTGTTTAGTGTAGCTCTGTAGTAGGAGCAGCATCAGAAGGATGCTTCTTTTATGCTCTTTAGGCAGGAACACAGCATAGAGTGTGCACATGCAACACCCTACTGAGTGGAACATCAGTTACAGCATGTCAACCCCTTCTGTGGTCTTCCAGCGCAAACAGAGTTTGGGGGCCAAGTGCCTAACAAACTTGAGGGTGCGCTTCAAGTGCCCTGTATGAATGAACTACTGGAGTGGGACCTTATAACTTCATTTTAGCCATGCAAGTGCAATTTTTAAATCTTATTGGATTTGTTGGCTGAAAAGGACAAAATATCCTGTTGTGTTGAATATGTGAGGTGAACCCTTTGTGCCACAAAATCCAGTACCTTCAATTTAAATAAACTAACAAAAATGTTTTACCTTGATCATATCTCCTCCTAGAATTTCTAGAACACGCCCCCTGTAAGACATTGTGTCTGATCCTTTAATAATACATCCTTCTCCTTTTTTCCAGTTGTATGGTGCCATTAATCCAAGACATTTAAATGAATTTTGGATGTCAAGCATAAGGATGCCAAGCTCTTTATCTAAAACAAAAAAGTTCCATATAAAAACATATTAACCTTGCCCAAATACACTATATACAATGATAAAGCATTACTAACATGAGCAAGGAAAACAAATATTTTTAGGCTAACCAGTCACTAAGAGTACAACACAACAATCCAGGAAGCCAGCAGTGCATATACATTTAGATGCATTCTCTGGAGTTTTTGCATGGCACAAGTCCAAGGGGAAAATTAGCATACAAATGGCAACAAATCATTTTGGTGCCATTCTCTCTCATCGCTTCCTATACATTCCTAAAGGCCAATAATAAATAGGAAGGAACTGGGAGAAGTCCTCTACATTACCGGATGTGTCAACTTTGGCATGCTACATCACTTTATGATCCAAGCATTTGTGCCCAGGGGTGAAAAACTGAAAAATGAGAAGTCTCAAAGACATATCTGAAGTCTCTGACCATCTCATTTTGCATATTTTCAGTCTATGGAAACTTTCTGTAACAATCACTGTATTTAATGTGCGACCCTTGGTGATGTCAGGGGCTACATGTGAGGACCCCTATGTCAAGTAAGTTGAACACCATTGCTTTACACTCTCTAGAGAATGAGAGTACATATTTAATTAATAAGGTAGACTATAAAACATCACATTTGTTTTCCCATTTATAAGACAAGTAAATATGAAATATTAGAAATTATTATCCAGTCAGTTAAGGTGGAGTTCCACCCAAAAATGGAACTTCCACTTTTTGGATCCCCCCCCCCCCCCCCTCCGGTGTCACATTTGGCACCTTTCAGGGGGGAGGAGGGAGCAGATACCTGTAGAATATAGGTATTTGCTCCCACTTCCTGACATAGCTCACCGCGGCGCTTGCGGTGACCTATGCCACTTCCGGTGCCTACCCCGTCCTCCTCCGCTGTATTCTGTGAGACACAGAACACAGCAAGGACCGGAGAGGACACACAGCATGACTCGCGCATGCGCAGTAGGGAACCAGGAAGTGAAGCCGCACGGCTTCACTTCCTTATTCCCTTACCGAGGATGGCGGCGGCAGCAGCCGAGAGCCGAAGGACAGATCAGCTTCGTCTGCCGATATCGCGGGCTCCCTGGACAGGTAAATGTCCATATATTAAAAGTCAGCAGCTGCAGTATTTGTAGCTGCTGGCTTTTAATATTTTTTTTTTCAGCGGACCTTAAGAGAGCTCAAGTCTACTTATTACATAGCGGGCTATAAGTTGTGCTGAAAAAACCTGTTTACAGAACTGACATTTATTATAACAGGGACACATCACTTTCTAGACAACTCAGCAGAATGCTTTAAAAAAAGTTTTGCTTGTTGTGCAAAATCATTTGGAATCCAAAAAAATAAATTTACACTTCACTTTTTTATACGCAAAACAGCTGATTTCAGGATCCATTTTGTATAACCAAGCATCCTAACCTAGCCATAACAAAGTGTCAATTTTGCTAAATGGCAAAGTGCTGAAGAACGTATTTATCCTATTTTTTTTTTTTTTTAAATCACTAGAGAAAAACAAACTTGTGCATAATATATATACAGTATCTCACAAAAGTGATTACACCCCTCACATTTTTGTAAATATTTTATTATACCTTTTCATGTGACAACAGTGAAGAAATGACACTTTGCTACAATGTAAAGTAGTGAGTGTACAGCTTGTATAACAGTGTAAGTTTGCTGTCCCCTCAAATTAACTCAACACACAGCCATTAATGTCTAAACCGCTGGCAACACAAGTGAGTACACCCCTAAGTAAAAATGTCCAAATTGGGCTCAAAGTGTCAATATTTTGTGTGGCCACCATTATTTTCCAGCACTGCCTTAACCCTTTTGGGCATGGAGTTTACCAGAGCTTCACAGGTTGCCACTGGAGTCCTCTTCCACTCCTTCATGACGACATCACAGAGCTGGCGGATGTTAGAGACATTGCGCTCCTCCATCTTCCGTTTGAGGATGCCCCACAGATGCTCAATAGGGTTAAGGTCTAGAGACCGTCTTGGCCAGTCCATCACCTTTACCCTCAGCTTTTTTTTGCAAGGCAGTAGTTGTCTTGGAGGTGTGTTTGGGGTCGTTAACATGTTGGAATACTGCACTGCTGCCCAGTTTCCAAAGGGAGGGGGATCATGCTCTGCTTCAGTATGTCACAGTACATGTTGGCATTCATGGTTCCCTCAATGAACTGTAGCTCCCCAGTGCCGGCAGCACTCATACAGCCCCCAGACCATGACACTCCCACCACCATGCTTGACTGTAGGCAAGACACACTTGTCTTTGTACTCCTCACCTGGTTGCCACCACACACACTTGACACCATCTGAATTAAATATGTTTATCTTGGTCTCATCAGACCACAGGACATTGATAAAGTAATCCATGTCATTAGTCTGCTTGTTTTCAGCAAACTGTTTGCAGGCTTTCTTGTGCATCATCTTCAGAAGAGGCTTCCTTCTGGGACGACAACCTTGCAGACCAATTTGATACAGTGTCCGGCGTATGGTCTAAGCAATGACAGTCTGACCCCCCCACCCCTTCAACCTCTGCAGCAATGCTGGCAGCACTCATACGTCTATTTCCCAAAGACAATCTCTGGATATGACGCTGAGCATGTGTTCTCAACCTCTTTGGTCGACCATGGCGAGGCCTGTTCTGAGTGGAACCTGTCCTGTTATATCACTGTATGGTCTTGGCCACCGTGCTACAGCTCAGTTTCGGGGTCATGGCAATCTTCTTATAGCCAGGGCCATCTTTATGTAGAGCAACAGTTATTTTTTTCAGATCCTCAGAGAGTTCTTTGCCATGAGGTGCCATGTTGAACTTCCAGTGACCAGTATGAGAGAGTGAGAGCGATAGCACCAAATTTAACACACCTGCTTCCCATTCACACCTGAGACCTTGTAACACTAACAAGTCACATGACACAGAGGAGTGAAAATGGCTAATTGGGCCAAGTTTGGACATTTTCATTTAGGGGTGTACTCACTTTTGTTGCCAGCGGTTTAGACATTAATGGCTGTGTGTTGAGTTATTTTGAGGGGACAGCAAATTTCAACTGTTATACAAGCTGTACACTCACTACTTTACATTGTAGCAAAGTGTAATTTCTTCAGTGTTACATAGTAGGAGAGGTTGAAAAAAAAAAAAAAAGACACAAGTCCATCAAGTTCAACCTATGTGTGTGACTATATGTCAGCATTACATTGTATATCCCTCTATGTTGTGGTCGTTCAGGTGCTTATCTAATAGTTTTTTTGAAACTACCAATGCTCCCGGTGAGACCATCACCTGTGGAAGGGAATTCCACACCCTTGCTGCTCTTACAGCAAAGTACCCTCTACGTAGTTTAGGGTTAAACGCCTTTTCTTCTAATTTTATTGGTGGCCACATGTCTTGTTAAACTCCCTTCCATAAAAAAGTTTTATTCCTATTGTGGGGTCACCAGTACGGTATTTATAAATTGAAATCATATCTTCTCTCAAGTGTCTCTTCTCCAGAGAGAATAAGTTCAGTGCTCGCAACCTTTCCTCATTACTAATGTACTCCGGGCCCTTTATTAGCTTAGTTGCCCTTCTTTGTACTCGCTCCATTTCCAGTACATCCAGAGTAGAGCGGGAGAATTGTTGTTTTATCTCTGGAGTTGATCCCCTTTTTAATGCATGCCAATATTTTGTATGCTTTGTTACCAGCAGCTTGGCATTGCATGCCATTGCTGAGCCTATCATCTACTAGGACCCCCAGTTACTTTTCCATCCTAGATTCTCCCAGAGGTTCCCCCCCCCGTGTATAGATTGCATTCATATTTTTGCCACCCAAATGCATTATTTTACATTTTTCTACATTAAACCTCATTTGCCATGTTGCCCACCCCATTAATTTGTTCAGATCTTTTTGCAAGGTTTCCACATCCTGTGGAGACAAATGTATTTTATTGGGAATCTATGTGATAGACCAACATAAAGTGGTACATACTTGTGAAGTGGAAGGAAAATGATAAATGGTTTTCAAATTGTTTTACAAATAAATATGTGAAAAGTGTGGCGTGCATTTTTATTCAGCTCCCCTGAGTCAATACTTTGTAGAACCACCTTTCGCTGCAATTACAGCTGCAAGTCTTTTTGGGGATGTCTATACCACCTTTGTACTACTAGAGTGTAACATTTTTGCCCATTCTTCTTTGCAAATAGCTCAAGCTCTGTCAGATTGGATAAAGAGCATCTGTGAACAGCAATTTTCAAGTCTTGCCACAGATTCTCAAATGGATTTAGGTATGGACTTTGACTGGGCCATTCTAACACATGAATATGCTGTGAACCAAACCATTCCATTGTAGTTTTGGCTGTATGTTTAGGGTCGTTGTCCTGCTGGAAGGTGAACCTCAGCCCTAGCCTCAAGTCTTTTGCAGACTAATCTGTTTTCTTCTACGATTGCCCTGTATTTGGCCCCCATCCATCTCCCCATCAACTCTGACCACCTTCCCTGTCCGTGCTGAAGAAAATAATCTTGAACATGATTGATTCTGCCACCACACCCTGTTTCACGGTGGGGATGGTGTTTTCAGGGTGATGTGCAGTGCTAGTTTTCCGCCACACAGAGCGTTTTGCTTTTAGGCCAAAAAGTTAAATTTTGGTCTCATCATTCCACGTTTGCTGTGTCCCCCACATGGCTTCTCGCAAGCGGGACTTTTTATGGCTTTCTTCTTGTCACTCTTCCATAAAGGCCAGATTTGTCTACACTTCCCTCTCTGGGTCAGTTGATTGTCTCCCATGGCTTTGAATATCATCTCTACGCTGACGACACCCAAAACTATCTTTCCAACCCCCAGCTCACTCTGTCTCCTTGCGCATCACCAACTTACTAACAGACGTATCAGGAAGTCACATCACTTGCTCAAACTCAACCTATCCAAAAATGAGCTCATGATATTTCCTCCCCACGTGCCTCTTCCCTGAATTTCTCTGTTAAAATCAAGGGCTCAACTATCAACCTGTCCCCCCACGCCAAGGTCCTAGGTGTAATTCTGGACTCTGAACTATCCTTTAGGCCCCACATCCAATCGCTGTTCAAAGTCTGCAGCCTCAACCTTTCCAAGGTAAGCCCCTTCCTAACCAATGTCACCACAAAGCTTCTAATCCACCTCTTTAGTCATCTCTCCCTCCTCATTGCCTTGCCTTAAAATTGCCTTAAAATGGGGCTAACAAACCCCAGAGGGCTTCATAGAACAGCTGTATTTATACTGAGATTAAATTGCACACAGATGGACTCTATATACTAATTAGGTGACTTCTGAAGGCAATTGGTTCCATTATGTTTTAGTTAGGGGCATCAAAGTAAAGGGGGCTGAATACAAATGCACGCCACACAGATATTTGTAAAAAAAAAATGAAAACCATCTATCATTTTCCTTCCACTTCACAATTATGTGCCACTTTGTGTTGGTCTATCACATAAAATCCAAATAAAATACATTCACGTTTTTGGTTGCAACATGACAAAATGTGGAAAATGTCAATGGGTTATGAATACTTTTTCAAGGCACTGTATAAATCTCAGGGGGAGTTTGCAGTGGATGTTAATATATGCTTACTTGTAGCCAGCAGAGCCATTCTCAAAAAATGGGCCACCTCCTTATCAACTAACATTGCAGACATTAAGAAGGACCTGTAACTTCTGTTATACAGAGAAAAGAAAATCTTTAATTAAATATTTATGCCTTAGCTAAACACTTTCACAATAGGTGGAGTGTAATCATTAAAGCGGAGCTCCGCCAAAATTTTTTTTTTTTTTTAAAAGTCAGCAGCTACAAATACTGCAGCTGCTGACTTTTAAAACATGAACACTTACCTGTCCAGGGCGCCCACGATGTCGGCACCCGAGGCTGAACCATCTCTCGGTCCCCGGGTGCTGCCGCCTCCATCTTCGGTAAGGGAATCAGGAAGTGAAGGCTTGCCTGAAAGGTGCCAACTGTGACACCGGAGGGGGGGAGGAATCCGATGAGTGGAAGTTCCACTTTGGGTGGAACTCCACTTTAAAGCAACGTTTGGGGCTTTGCAAAAAACGTCTCTACGGTCATCCTTTACTTATGCGGAAGGATATGCCAAAACTAAACAAATCATCTTTCAAAAGGTCTACTTTCATAACGATACTTTTGGCTTTGATCCTTTTGGATTCGCTACACCTAGCTACCTGAGAGAGTGACCCTGTTGTCATCTCAGTCATTATGCCTCCTCTCAGCTACTTCTCATGATGCAGCTAAACAGTAGAAGATGTGCATAATTAAATGCTTTAACCTGTTTACTCAATGGCAGTAACTATCCTTATTATCTTTGATACCTCTGAGTATTTGGCCCACCTTCACAGTTGATCCTTTTCACTTTAGTTTTGATGCAACATACTGGGGCACCTCTCTCATTGTGGAGTCTTGGCACAGTATCTCAAGGGCTCCTCCATCCATGCTTCCTTTTAGTGCATCAACTGTAGCTGCACTTGTTTTGTGATGTTTTAGGAAATTATTTAATACGCTGAGCTACTTAGAACTACACCACTGATTTGTGAGAGAAAATGCCTAATTTAATTGTATGTACCTGTACTAGAGGGCAATTGGTCTTATTTTCTGTTTTTTCATTTTTTTGAAGGCTCATTGAAAAACTTAATAAATAATATTAAAAAAAAAAAATGCAAAATTACCCAAACACTCCTGGATCACATAAATGGTGCCATCTTCAGCAACATGGCTGACTTTAGCTATAAACGTTGTCTCATTGGGTATGAGTGGGGGTAAGTATGTCTCCTCAACATTCACATCAATTGCAGACTCATCAATTACTGTAATGTTTTCTTCATCTGACTTGTCATTTCTAGATTCCGCATTAGCTCCTTTCACATATTCATGAGCCTTGGTTGATGTGCTTGCAGTTTTATCAATTTCCATTAAGGAATCATGTTTCAACCTATAAAAGTGCAACACACTCATAAAATCACAAAATCTTGCTCATGCAGCACAACACAGTTCAATTTATTTTATACAATATAAATAGATGTTTCACTATTGCCAATCAAGACCTTAACTAAGATATGCAATCCCGCCCTGAAATATATATATATATATATATATATATATATATATATATATATATATATATATTTATTTATTTAAAACCCTTTAAAATTCTTGCAAAAATATAACTTTTTTTACTGACTGTGAAAGCCTATTACCCAATAACACTTTAAAGAATCCCCCAAGAAACACAAGTGTAAATGTGTTAAAAAAGGGCCAATTAGCCTCAGTAATCCACAAGAAGACTACAAAAACACCAAAAGAATGTAAAACATACAAAAGTTATGTAGGGGACTCATCCTGGAGGAATATTGTAAATGGAGTTACTTGGTAAAAACTTATCGTTTACTAGGATTGTTCACATGAGAAAATGAGAAAGATGCGATTTAGTGTGGCTTTACACTGCCCAGTTATGCTTTTACTTACCTGCTGTTTTTGTGTGAACAAGCTGCGCTTTACCTGCTGCATGCTGCATCTTAGGTGCGCTTTCTGAAACTGCTCCAAAGCTGCGGGACATTATAAAAGTCTACGGGAAAGCACAGAAAACCCGCAGGTTAACTGCACTTTGCCCAAAGCGCAGTGGGATCGTACAAGGGTCTTGTGAAGCCACCCTTAGAAAAGGAACATTGCTGTTGTTAAGACCTATAGGGAAAGACTCATTGGTACACTTTATGTGCAGCACTACGCACTCCAATATCAAAAGTACCTCTTGTATTGGAAGAATACTTGCTAAAAGATGCTGAGATTGCTTGATTCTTATTGAAGACCGAAATCACTTTTGGAAGAAGAGAGAAAAAGCAGTTTCAGAGAGGTAAACTCACACAGCCCAAACCTCATCCAAACAATGAGGTAAAATGGCACTGGACAGAAGGATAGAAAAAAGAAGTAATGGTTGAGTGCAAGGGTTGAGGCTGCCTATAGCAAGAAGAAAGTCCTGGGCCTCCACATCACTTTGTCTCTGTGCAAAACAAGAAAGATTTCACTGTAGGACAAAGACACCAGTTCAGAGATTCAAATACAACACAACAACTGATCGAGAACACATTTGCAACATTTTATTTCAACAAAAGTTTTGCTGTACCAATGTCAATTTTATGGTCAGCTTAAGTGAAGTATGCCTGCTATGCCTGATGATAGACCTTGTGAAAGGTAAACTTCCTAGCTTTGAGCGCCTTAGGAATCACAGGCCTTGAGAAACCCGTCTCTCAAAACAGGGGTTTCAAAAGCTATGCCGTGAAAGCCAGTGACTGTGAAGCAGAGTGCAAAGACAGTCCTTGGTAGTTCTAATCAGTCCGTCTGCCACATTTAATCTAAAGCAAATCAGACTTACAAGAAGAATGACAAGAGAAGTTTCCGGGGAGGACACAGATTTAAATCAGGGTTATCCCACAAAGCCAACTCAATGACACATTCACTGCTTTCTATACCTGGGAACATACCTGTGCAGTTTGTTGTTGGACTTGCAGGCCCCGAGGTTCACATCTAGAAACACAGGTTCTAAGACACCTCCCTGTGTAGTGACTCCACCTCCTGGGTCAAGATGCTGCCAGCTGAGGACTCTGCCTGCAAGTCGTCCACCTTTGGAAATAATCAGTAAGACCCCTTTCACACTGGGGCGGTTTGCAGGCGTTATTGCGCTAAAAATACCGCCTGCAAACCGACCCAAAACAGCCGCTGCTGTTTGTTCAGTGTGAAAGGCCGAGGGCTTTTACACTGAAGCGGTGCGCTGGCAGGAGAAGAAAAAATCTCCTGCAAGCCGCATCTTTGGAGCGGTGTATTCACCGTTACTAAATCGCTCCTGCCCATTGAAATCAATAGCCGCGCTATACGAGTGGTTTTAACCCTTTTTCGGCTGCCAGCGGGGGGTTACAACCGCACCGCTAGCGGCCGAATACCGCGGTAAAACAGCGTTAAAAATAGCGCTGTTTTACCGCCGATGCCCCCTACCGTCCCAGTGTGAAAGCAGCCTAATTATAAAGTTGTGCCCATGTCAGGATCCAAACTAAACTTTTGCCACAGTGAGACTAGTTCCTCCTTGATGATTGATGTACGCCACTCCATTCAAGTCCAACAGGCTTGTTTATGTCAAGGTAATTCTTGAAAAAAAAGGAGGAACTTGATCCAAGTCTAGACATGGTTTCCTGAGCCACCAGACTGGGAACAACCTGGTCCTTGAAGATAAATTGAATGGTCTCATGACAACAGAATACAGAGTTGTCGAGATCTGAGGTGAAATGGGGCAAATTGGACTTCACATCAAAGCAGAGGACAAGATGGGCCTGGACTGAGAAGTCTTTGAGTGCCTGATGTTCCTCCTGTGGAAGGAATACTCTGGTCTGAACTGTGCCCAGGACTGGACCTTCGCACTCCAAAGGAGGAGTCTGCTCCAACAATGAATTAAAATCATGAGTGTGTTCCTAGAGATAGTAAAAGACCTCAGCGCAATCACTATGCTGTGAGTGTAGTGACATGGAGTATGAATGTGGAACTGCCTCAAACAAAATGTATATTGGATTATACGCCCAGATTTTGCTGCATACTTTCTATGTGTTGCCACATGTGACAAGCTAACCATTAAATAGTGCCATGTAGTATTAGATACAATAATGACCTTTTAAATGCCACAAATCAGGTATTCAAAAAAAACAAAATCAACTGTGCAAGTCCACAATAATTATGAAAGAGTCCTTCAATTATCAATGTATGTGTCCATTATCATTTTTTTTCTACTTGTGACAAATACTGTACTCTTTTTGCAATGTTTTTATGAATAACTCCAACTTGAATTGTGCAAAACCCATCACCATCATTTCAGTACTCTCACCTTGTGGTTTTACCCAATAAAAGTCAGGCTTCATTCGCTTTCCCTTTTAATAGTATGTTATACCAGAAGTGTTGTTTCCCTCTGCTGTAAACAGATGTAATTCAATCCATCTCTATTCACAGGAATCCTTCAGTGGCTGTATATAGGAAGCTCAAAAAAAGAAGGATTTACACTCACTGGCCAGGTACAGCCTGCAACTCAATGCATTTAGGCATCTAGCTGTGGTGAAGACAACTTGCTGAAGTTCAAACACAACCATCTCTAGGGTTTACAGAGAATGGTTAGAAAAAAAGACGATATCCAGTGAGCGGCAGCTGTGTGGATGAAAATGCCTTGATGTCAGAGGAGAATGGGCAGACTGGTTTGAAATGATAGAAAGGCAACAGTAACTCAAATAACCACTCGTTACAACCAAGGTATGCAAAATATCATCTGTGAATGCACACATCGAACCTTGAAGCAAACGGACTACAGCAGCAGAAGACCATACCAGTACAACCCTTGTCAGCTAAAAACAGAAAACTGAGGCTACGATTCACACAGGCTCAGAAAAATTGGACAAGAGAAGATTGGAAAAACATTGCCTGGTCGGAGGAGTCTCAATTTCAGGTGCAACATTTAGACGGCAGGGTCAGAATTTCGGTTCAGGCTGGTGGTGGTGTAATGGTGTGGGGACTATTTTCTTGACACAGTTTGGGCTCCTTAGTACCAATTGAGCATCGTTTACACACCACGGCCTAAGTATTGTTTCTGACCATGTCCATCCATTTAGGACTACAATGTACCCATCTTCTGATGGCTACTTCCAGCAGGATAATGCACCGTGTCACAAAGCTCAAATCATCTAGAAATAATTTCTTGAACATGACAATGAGGTCACTGTACGCCAATGTCCTCCAGTGTCATCAGTAACCATTGGGATGTGGTGGAACGGGAGATTTGCATCATGGAAGAGCAGCCCACAAATCTGCAGCAACTGCATTATGCTTTCATGTCAATATGGACAAAAATCTCTGAGCAATGTTTCTAAAACCTTGTTGAATCTGTGCCATGAAGAATTAAGGCAGTTCTGAAGGCTTTTACCGTAACAAATAATTTTCAAACTTCATTGCAAATTATAGTGTCAACCAATTAATCAAAGTGTTAGTGGTGTTTGCAAGTGACATTGTAAATAAATATTAATCTTATTTTAAGGCCTCATGCACACTGAACGTTTTTACAACAGCTGTTTTTGGCTTCAGATGTTATTTTCTACAGTCATCAAACTCCCCATCATGTTATCCTATGTGTCCATGCACACATAGGCTGTCATCAGCAGTTTTTGGCTGGGACGTTTTTTTACTTTAAAAAAGGCACTGTGGTTCATCGATCAATTAAACAATTGATTTAGCTGACTAAATTAATCATTCAGGCATTCCCCGACAGCAGGCTGAAAGACCTTATGCGCATGTTCGCGTCAGATGAGGTCAAAACGTCTACCAGGAAGAACTTGTGAACCGAACACCAGGCGCAACCTGGTAATCTGAGAAACAGTTGTTTGAGAATACAAACCTCAAAAAGCATTTGCAAATCTATTACAATATGCCATGGCAGGAAATGGGAGAACCCAATCCTTGAGTTCAAAAGCTTAAAAGGCCTGGTAGGTAAGTGCAAGGTGAATAATCTAAGGAATATGCTTCAGGAAAAGCAGAGGAACTGGTTATGTTCAGGTTGTCATTGGTGGGATTGAGGTAGAGAGGGTACATGGATTCTATTTTATAGGAACAGCTCCTACGGAGGAACTGTCACACACAGCGCACATATTGTACTTTGTCGGTGGAACTCCTATTTGAATTTCATTATATGATAATTTAAAATAGTAGAATACTACACTTGTTTAACCACCCTGCATGATGTTTAAATGTTGAAGAGAAACCCACATTACTCAAAACTCCATGATGTTGATAGGGAGACGAGAGTCTTTTGAAGACAAAGTCCCCTGTACTGACAGCGTGTCCCGAATTGATCTATTGCATGACAAGCTGGCATCTGTCACAAGGATCATTCAAGAGACAGAGGGAAGGACTTCGCTTCATTTCAAAGCCAAATTCCTGAGCCACTAAGCCAGGGACAACCTGGTACTCTGTATCAAACAAATTGATCTGTCCAGGAACTGGACTGAGGTGTCCTACAATGACAGAATGCTGTGTTGCATAGGTGTGTAGCAAAACTTGGCAAACAGGACTCTGAGGATACCATTACACCCAAGACTCTCTTTTAAAAGTGGAGAGTCAAACAATTGGAAAGTTCAAGATCAGTCTATATCACCTGTTGGATAAACAAACACTCTGACCTGTGCTGTGGACAGGACTGGTCTCAGAAACTCCAAAGAATAAGTCAGTTCCAGTAAAGATTTCTAAAGGTTTCATCTGAACTACTATAATGTCTGGACAGTCAAATTCATCTTGTCCAACAGAGCCTTCACAGACTGTTAAATCAAAAGGAGATCTAAGTATACTACATAAGAATACTTAGATGATCTCTTTTTAAACATGCTGAGAAAATGAAGCAGGGCTAACACTGGGTCTAGCAGCTTGGTGCACACCCAAGGCACAGACGAGAGACTGAAGATCAGAGCCACAAACTGGAGTGTAAAGGCCCCACTGCAACGATGTAGGATGTGCTGGAAAGATGGGCAAATGTAGGTAGATGTCCTTAATGTCCAACCAAATCTAGGCAATGGCAGGCCTTGTGGATTCTATGTGGAATTTCTGAGCTTGAATGAAGAAAGAGAGTTTTGAGGTCCAAGATAGAGAGGATGTCTGCTTCGGGTTTGGGAACTGTGAAAAGACTGGAGTAAAACCCCCTAAATTATTCTCCCACAGAAACAGGAATAATGACACTGATCCAGAAGACTCAAGGGGGCTAGATGGATATTTGCTGATCTGTGAGGTGGGACAGAAAGGTTAAGAAACAGAGGGGTGAAGGGAGAAAGCTTTGGTTTGTATCCTTTGAAGATCAACTTCTGCATTCAAATCTGGGATGCAAAAAGTACAAGTGTTTGCACAAACATTCCCTGACTCAGGAAAGCGGGAGGTGCACCTTCATGATAAGAAAGTTGTGTCTAAAAAAATTATGCAAACTTTAAGCCCTAGATCTTGCAGGTGGAGTAGGAGTAGTTTAGTTATACCCTAGCACTATAAGAATAGTGGTTAAAGAGAAAAAAGTAGTTACAGTATAAATGGTAAATATATACCTTCTATCTCTCAAGGCCAATCCCTTATTCACCAAGAAATCAGACACATCAATAAGCTGTCCTGCTTCATTCTTGCATAAGATCCTAACAGGCAAAGGCCACATTGATGCATTTTCCTACAGAAGAAATGCAATCTAATTTATTACAGGAGGTTCAAAGGACATGAAAAATAAATGCGTCATTTACAAATAATTTGTTAGTGCCATGACTACTCAAACATTTTAAACTGCTACTTTTACAAAAAAAAAAACATATCAACCTCCCCATCACCCTACCCCCTCCAGTCCCAACTGTACAAATCTCCCAGGGGTACTGAGTGGTCAGCGCCCCCAAAGTCAATGCAGCGGTCTAGGGATTTGAAATTCACTGACCAGACTAATTTGTTGAACAAGAAAAAAATCCCCCTTAGGGACCGGGACTTTGAAAGCGAAAAACAGCAGAAAATTTAAAAAGGATACATTTTATTACAAAGAACATTGGAACATATCAATAAAAACATGTCTGTACAAAAGACAAAATACAGTTTTTGTCAATATGAATTTGAATTTGTGTATGACATGTACAGATACTTGGCAAGTCTCTGATGTACCCAACAAGTTTCCAACTTTAAACACCTTTCATCAGGGGTAAAAACAAGAACTGTATTCATACAGTAATTCACATATCATCTCGTATGTTCATGCACTTGAAATTTAAAAGGCCTGCAGAGGGTTGGTTGCCACAGGGTAGGCCAAGCAGGCAGAGATTGGACAATAGCCACCCCCCTGAGTAATAGATACCTTTACGAAGGTCCACCTCACAGAGAGCCACAAAAATTAGACATCAAAGATGGTCTGACCTGGAACACTGTATTTGATCAAAGGCTTGATTAGCTGTATCCCTTATCTAAATGGGTCAACTTCCAGCCTCTGAAAAAGTTCTCTATTATAAGGGCTTTCCCCTGCTATCCACAAACTGTCTAGTGTGTCTGGAAGTTGACCCATTTAGACATAGGCGTGTGCACAGGCACACCCTAATCCCCCCATGCGCATTAGTGTTATCGTTCTGTGTAGCAACAGGAACATGGGAAAGATCTCCCTCTTACCGTCTCTGCCATAAGAGAAGTGTTTATCCTTCTCTCTTTCACTGTGCCAGCAGGGTGATCAATGTGCCAGAGTCATATATCTGTAGATACATACACATGCATGTGTGTTTGAGCTTAAGGGTGCACACCCTAATGCATTAGGCTGCGCACACCTATGCATTTAGACAAGGGATAAAGCTAATCAAGTCTTGGATCAAACACAATGTTCCAGGTCAGACCAACTGTGATGTCCCACTTTTGTGGCCCTCTGTGAGGTGTACCTCCGTAGAGGTATCTCTTACTCTGGGGGATGGCCATTGTCTGCTCTGCCTGCTAGGCCTACTCTGTGGCAACCAATCCTCTGCAGGTCTTTTAAATATCAAGTGCATGAACATACGAGATGATATGTGAAATACTGTATGAATACAGTTCTCCTTGTTCTGACCCCTGAAGAAAGGTGTTTAAAGCTAGAAACGCGTTGGATACATCAGAGACTTGCCAAGTATCTGCACGTCATACACAAATTCATATTGACATCTGTATTTTGTCTTTGCACAGACATGTTTTTACTATGTTCCAATGTTCTTTGTAATAAAATGTATACTTTTTAAATCTTCTGGTGTTTATGTCGTCTTCAAAGTCCCGGTCCCTAAGGGGGATATTTTCTTGTTCATATTTCATTGGGATGTTGGCGACAGAATACCTGGTTTTGTCGATGGTGAATACAATTTCAGAGTAATTCACTGTGAGCACACTGATCAATCAGAATTGCTCTGGGATGTCCTGGAAGCAGTGCACATGGGAGGGGGGGAATGGAATTTCAAACCCCTGGACTGCTGGACCAGCTTCTGGGGCACTTACAGCTCAGCATGCCTGAAGGTAAATACCGCGGGTACCTTGGGGTAGAGAAGCAGGCGTACGATATTAATTCACCTTTACATTTTTTCTGTAAAGATGAACTCTGTAAGCCCAAACTTTTAGAAGAACAAATAAAACATGTTAAAACTTTTGAATAGAGGGGGGGGGGGCATTAAACATTTTTTGCAGCATCTGGGACTCTGATTTCATCTCCCTTCCTGTCTTGGTAACATGAGTGCAGGAATACTGGGGAATAAATGTCACCAGGAGAGGAAGACAATAATAAAAATACATTTATAAAATTGGTTGTAGCCTTAACGCTGTTCACTTAGAAAAAAAGTTTGTGTATGTCTTTGTGATATGCTGTCACTTGAACAAGAAATCTCTCAAGTAGGGGCAGAAACAGCAATAAAAACTTGACAGAAGCTCTATCCCTTCCCAACTCAAAGCACATTTTTTGTGGGAAAAAGGTTAGGCTAGTGTTAGATTTTATGGCTTAATACAGGAAAATAGACATTCTAACAATTTGACTCAAGATATAAACTGGGACCATCAGATTTAACATCAGACACCTAAGCACATGAATTGATTTTGATCATCATATAATTTCTGAAGTTAAAGAAATCAATGTAAGCCAATATACAAAGCCCCCTACCTCAAATTGCAAGAATAAAGGTGTTGTAAAGACAGAAGGTATTTTATCTTAATCCATTCTATGCATTAAAATAAAATGTCTTCTGTGTGCAGCAGCCCCCCATAACACTTACCTGAGGTCCCTCTCTGTCCACGAGTGTCTCAGCGATCCGAGATTCTCCCTCCAGATTGGCTGAGACACAGCAGCAGCCATTGGCTGCTACTGCTGTCAAAGTCAGCTAACCAATCAGGGGAGAGAGGGGGTGGGGCCGGGTTGAGGCTCTGTGTCTGAATGGACACACGGAGCTTTGACTTGGCTCCAGTGCCCCCATAGCAAGCTGCTTGCTGTGGGGGCGCTGAACAGGAGGGAGAGGCCAGGATCACAGAAGAGGGACCTGAGAAGAGGAGGATCTGAGCTGCTCTGTGCAAATCCACATCAACAGAGGAGGTAAGTATAAAATGTTTGTCTCTTTTTCTTTCCCCTATAAAAATAACA
Organism: Aquarana catesbeiana; assembly: GCF_042186555.1. Lineage (NCBI taxonomy): Eukaryota > Metazoa > Chordata > Amphibia > Anura > Ranidae > Aquarana > Aquarana catesbeiana. Next base: position 131,819,117 of record NC_133325.1, read on the forward strand.
ATCACTTTAAAGCAGATAAAAAGCACTTCTGGAAAAAGAGAGAAAAAATAGGACTTTAAGCGGGGTTCCACCCAAATTTTGAACAATATCTGTATGTATTCTCTTCCTTGCCTAGATGCTGACATGCCGGGAGCTAGTCTCAGGCTTCCCAGGATGCCACTGAGCATGTGCGGGAACGAGCGGTGAATGCTGGGAGCACAGCATTCACCACATCCAGGAAATAAATGCTTGTGGGCTTCAAATGCCCACAATGAAGATGGAAACCGCCTGCAGTGAATAATATAAGTTATTTTTTCCGACGAAATCTGACACAGGCGGACATATTACACACAATATGTGAGTATGTAATGCTGAGAAGAAAAGTTTGTGAATGAAGTAAAAAAAAAAAAAAAAAAACGATAGATAGGTGGACCCCCGCTTTAACATAAAAAAACAGGATTTTTGTCAAACACTGTAAAATCTCTTTCTCCGAGTTCATTGATGGACACTGTCTATGGGCAGTCCTAGCTAAACCACCACTCTGCTATAGGCAGCTCAGTCACAAAGCAGCACAAGGGGGAAAAAAAAAAAAAAGAAAAAACACAAGGGGGGGGCAGATGTCAGTCAATGAACTCAGAGAAAGGAATTTTATGGTGAGTAACAAACATGCCATTCTCTCTTCATTGAGGGAAACCACTTTTTTAAATCCTGACTGTAGGGATGTCCCAAAGCAGTGCTTCAATGAGTGGTGGGAAAGGAACAGAAGGAAAACAGGCAAATCATGCAACCACCTGAAAAACACCCCCCAAAAAGGAGAAAATAAGGGAACCTCTAAAACCAGCCTACAAAACCTTGCGGACAAAACAAGCATCCACGTATGCAAACACATCAACCTTGTAAAACTTGGTAAAGGTATGCACCGGTGACCAGGTAGCTGCCTTGCAAATTTGACACACAGATTTATGATGTTGGAATCCAAGAGACACTAGTTGCCCCGGTAGACTGTGATGTAATGGGGAAGGGAGGAGAATGACACTTCATAGCATAAGCCTAAATGACTACCTGCCCAATCCAAGGAGAAATGGTGGCAGAGGAGGCTGCCAGGCATTTTTGTGGTCCATCCACAATCACAAACCGAGAAATTGATCTCCTGAAGGAAGCTGTAGAAGACAGGTACACACAAACTACCAGATCACATTCAAGGAGTGTAGAGCAAACTCCTTAGGGTGCGAAAGGCAGTGACAAAAGGCAGGCAGGACAATGTCCTTGTTCAGGTGAAAATCAGATACTATCTTTGACAGGATGGAGGGGAGCAGACAGAGAATGACCTTATAACTGTGCAGAACGAGGTAGGGGGACTTACAGGTTAAGGTGGTTAGCTCCAACAGGGCAAGCAATGGTGATAGCAACCAAGGAGGAGATCTTCTGCGAAAGCCTGGGCAAAAGAATATCTCTAAAATTCTCAATATGAGACTTCTAAAAGGACCCAAAGAACCAAGTTCAGCTCCCAAGGTGGAAATGCAGCCATACCCCTTGCAAAAAGTTATTAATCAAGGCGTAAGTAGCCAAGGTCATCAAAAGAATATAGTGAGGGCTGAAACCTTACCCATAATGGTACCTAAGGCACGTTCTTGGTCAATACCCCATTGAAGAAAGGCCAAAGTCCAAGCCACCCAGAAGCAATGCAGGTGTAACTCGCAGCCTTGTGCCATGAAATGTAACTTCCAGGTCAAGTAAATCGTCCAAGAGATAGATTTAAAGGCCTTCAGCATGGCAGGAATCACCGTGCCTGACACCCTGTCTCTCAGAACCTTGCTTTCAATAGCCACACTGTCAAAGCCAGAGATGGTAAAGCAAGGTGGAAGATCAGCCCTTGGGACAAAAAATCTTTTCATAGAAAAAGCCTCCAAGGCATGTCTGCAACCAGTCACACTACCTCGGTGTACTAGAGATGACAAGAATGACTGATAACCCCTTCGGCCTCTAACCTGTGCAGCAAAGGAGGGAGAGGAGAAAAGGCATAAATTAGGAGATATTGGCTCTGTAGTACCACCAGTTGCATCCACACGGAGATCTCTCACTCTTGGCACAAACCTCAATACTTTCCCGTTAAGACAAGACACCAAGAGATCCATATTTAGCGTGTTATACTACAGAAAGAGTTGTCTAAACACTTACAGGTGTACAGATCACTCTCCCTAATCCAGCATCTGATGACGAAGGTAATCCACCTGTCAGTTTTCCATGCCTGAAATTTGCACAGCAGAGAGAGTAGGCATTTGAAGCTTAGCTAACCAAATAATTCTGGATGCCTTGCAATAGTAAGTAAACAACACACCAAGGTTGCAGGATTCAATTCCTGCCTATAACACTTCCCATAGATGTAGGTCCTGTGCGTATTGGTGAAAAGCACATGAACCAACTGTACCCCTAGCACCAGCGGACCCCCTCAGGGCAAAACTAGGGGGCCACGGATCTATCAGGGGACCCAGGGAGTACAGTAGTGACACATTGCTGGCATGTGAGCCTTAAGTCTACAACACTCCCAAGAGAGATAAACCTCCAGCTGAGCCCCTCCTGTGGGGGGCTGTCAAGTGCCCCAGTCATGTGTCCCCCCTCATGACATTTAACTTGTCAGAAGACACTCCAGGATGGAGCTGTCGCAGCTGACCCAGAGCGCAGCTAAAGCTTGCTAGCCAGGCTGGGGTGACTACTGGATTTAGATTTTTCAAGCCTGTCGCCAATCCTGGCTCGGGATTGAAGATCTTCAGAAAAAATACCAAGAAAAAAGGCTATGAAACTACAGGTCCCAGCAGGGAACTAGGTCATTACGCCTGAAATACTAAGAAGAAATAACTGAACTGAATATAGCAGAGGGGCGTTTTCTATCAGCTAGGACTGCTCATAGGCGTGCTGTGTTCTTTTTCGGTCTAGGGTCCATCTTCTGTAGGTGGCGCTATAAAACATACAGTCAGGATTAAGAAGAGCTGTGTCCGTCAATGAACGATACAGAAGACCTATTCTTGGAGTACATTACAGGACACATGAAGGGTATTTAGAAACACTTGTTTATGCTGCCGTTTTTAGGAACTTGAACATTTTCAAAATAAAAGCTAAAAGCATAACACAGAATAACCTCTCCCACTACCAACATGCCCTAACCACTTCAGCCGCAGAAGGTTTTAACCCTTCATGACCAGGTAATTTTTTGCGATATGGCACTACGCTATTTTAACTGACAATTGCGCGGTCATGTGATGCTGTGCCCAAAAAAATTTGATGTCCTTTTATTCCCCACAAATAGAGCTTTCTTTTGGTGGTATTTGATCACCTCTGCGGTTTTTATTTTTTGCGCTAAAAACAAAAAAAGACAATTAAAAAAAAAAAAAAAAATCACATTTCTTCATCAATTTAGGGCAATAAGTATTCTGCTATATATTTGGGTAAAAAAATATCCCAATAAGTGTATATTGATTGGTTTGCGCATATACAAACTATGGGATATTTTTATGGCATTTTTTAAATTTTCTTAATAGTAATGGTAGTGATCAGCGATTATTAGTGAGACTGTGACATTGCAACGGACAAATCGGACAGCTGACACTTTTTTGGGAACCAGTGACATTATTACAGTGATCAGTGCTAAAAATATGCACTGTTACTGTACTAATGAAACTGGCAGGGAAGGGGTTAACACCAGAGGCGATCAAAGGGTTAAGTGTGTCCCTAGAGGATATTTTCTAACTGTGTGATGGACTGACTGGCAGAACACAGGGATCCGGTGTTCCTGCTTAGAAGGAACACAAGATCACTGTGTTCTTCCCTGTCAGAACGACGATCTGCCTTGTTTACATAGGCAGATCTCCGTTCTGCCTCTCTGGGGAACGATCGGTGGGTGTCGGCAGACACCGTGTGAGCCGGAGCCGCTGATTGGCTCCGGCCAATCAGCGCGCGCACCCAGTCTATTGCACGAAATGACATACAGGTATGACATTTCGCGCAATAGAGCCGCCCTGCTGCAGTATATCTATGGTGGGCGGTCTTTAAATAGTTATTTTTTTTTTTTTTTTTAAAAGAAAGTATGCAGTATCTTACAGGAACGGAGGAGGGGTGGGGAGAGACATCTTTGGTGTCACCATGATGTTTAATGCGGCATTGTCCAACTAAATGCTGGTTGGATGACCATTCAGATGAGAGGTCCAATGTGGGAAGAACATCCAACACGCCTTGAGTTCTACAATATTGATAAAGAGCCAAATATAAAATAACCAAGTCCCTGTCCCGAAAGGGTGCCCAGGACCCCTCCCAAGGCTGATAAAGCTGACATAGGTTGGGAGGAAGGATTCACCTGACTCCAGCAGACTTGGTCCTGCGGGCCAGGTGTACCGGATGATCTAGAGATTGTACCCCCCTCTTCCCACCCAGACAAAATGTTGAGATGCAATGTTCTGGAGTGAAATAGGGCAAATGTAACTGCCCTGAAGGAAGACACTATCAGGCCCAAGAACCTCATGCAAAAGCTGAGGTTTAGGGTTTTCCCCGACTACAGAGTTTAAACGTGGATGTGGAGAGACTGGCGTTTGTCCAGGGGGGGAAATCCTAGGCCTATCCAAGATTAGCCTAGATGCCCCAAGCAACAAATTGGTTCTATCGCATTTTATAGATATGGTTCAAAGCAAACTGCCTAACACAGCGAGTCTGAGTTGACTGTTCTCTCAGAATTAGGTTGCCCAGATGTCACATGATGGGTAGGCCTTGAGGATAAAGCAGGGAAGAATGAGTTAGGACCTGGGTGAAAACTCAAGATGCAGAGGACAGGCCAAAGGGAAGGGCAACAAATTAGCAATATTGCAGCCCTGTGAAGTTGGCCTTTATGTCCACAGCGTGAAGGGAAACAATGACTAATTGAGCAGATTAAAAGCGGCATTTTTGAACTCGAAGATATCTGTTAAGAATTTTTAGATCCAATACAGAAAGGATGCATTTTGTTTTTTTTAGGGATAGTAAACCGGTTTTGAATTAAAACACTGAGACCTCTATTCCTCTGGGACATTGGCTGTGGCTCCCTGGGAAAAGGGCAGCTCTAGAGCAGAATGAAGATCTCCTAATCTTGCGGGGATATTGGCTTGTAGACACAACACTCTTTGCTTCTAGACTTGGTGGATTAGTGGGTTCAGGTATTACGACAGAACCGAGTTCATCTTAGATCATACAGAACTGAGTACCAGGCTTGGACTTGGACTCTTAGATAAAGACCCAGGGACTTGAAAGAAAATAAACAAAATAAACTATTTATATCTCAGAAAGGGACATTTAAACACTGGAGAAATAGGGTATTCATTCCCTTTATGCACAGACCAGCATTTAAGCCAAAGCATCCTCCTTGTATGCTCAGAAAAGAAATCCATTGGTATCCAGTAGCCTGTCCACACAATAGCTGAGTTATTGCCAGTTACTGGATGACAGACTGATCCCATAGTACAGAGTCAGGATCCTTAGCCATGGTTTCAGACCAGACAGCTAAAGTGTGTGCACTGGGGAAGTATTAGCAGGCCGAAGCATTTTAGCCCAGGCCAGAGACTTTTAGAAAGGCCGATGCAGGTTGCACTAAGTCAAGCCAAGTCTGCACCCATAAGTACTAAAAGGTTATTGATAAACATGGGATATATCATCAGACTGAACCTCCTCATGTACCAACTCCTCAGAACCAGACAAACTAACATCCTCCTCATTAGGAGGATATGCAGACAAACCTGCAGCCAAAAGAAGGTCACAGGTGAACTCTGAAGAAGAGGATGAGGGGGCTTGTGTGCAGCCTGTGTAGTCTGAGGCCTCCAATAAAGCTAGAAGTATACAAATAAATTCACAAATTGTAGAAGGACAGTGGTCTGGGTTTGAAGAAAAAACTGCAGACCTGTTTGAGCTATTAGATTACTGTAAACCAGCAGGGCCCACTCCCCTTGTGATTATGATCCACAGTAGCACATGAAAAAATCCCACTAGGTGTATTCACAACAGGCACTGCAGAGCAAGCTGGGTTAAATCTTCTGTAACTCCTTACTATAGTCAGCAGGGATATCCTAGAGGATTGATGTGCGGCTGTAGTGAAGAAAAGGCAAGGAAAAGTTAATTTGGGCCTGTGCATGTGTACCAATATGGTAAGCATATGTGTAGTGTGTCCTGCATAAGGAGGCTACATAGGCTCCATGTAGATACCAAGGCCAAAAACTAGGGTTGCACCGATACCACTTAAAGACCAGCCTCGTTTTGGATTTTAGGTGTTTACATGTTTAAAACAGGTTTTTTTGCTAGAAAATTACTTAGAACCCCCAAACATTATATATTGTTTTTTTTTTTCGAACACCCTAGAGAATAAAATGGAGGTCATTGCAATACTTTTTTTTTGCACCGTATTTGCGCAGCGGTCTTATAAGCGCACTTTTTTTTTTTTTAGAAAAAAATTCAATTTTTTGAATAAAAAAATAAGACAACAGTAAAGTTAGCTCAATTTTTTTTATATTGTGAAATATAATGTTACGCCAAGTAAATTGATACCCAACATGTCACGCTTCAAAATTGCGCCCTCTCGTGGAATGGCGTCAAACTTTTACCCTTAAAAATCTCCATAGGCGATGTTTAAAAAATTCTACAGGTTGCATGTTTTGCGTTACAGAGGAGGTCTAGGGCTAGAATTATTGGTCTTGCTCTACCGGTCGCGGCGACACCTCACATGTGTGGTTGACCACCGTTTTCATATGCGGGCGCTACTCACGTATGCGTTCGCTTCTGCGCGCGCGTCGGGACAGGGCGCTTTAAAACATTTTTTTAATTTATTTATTTTACTGTATTTTATTTTTTCACTGTCTTTAACCACTTAGCAACCGGCCCATAGCCGAATGACGGCTGCAGGGCGGTTGCTTAACTCTGGGATCACGTCATATGACGTCTTCCCAGAGTTCCCCTCTCGCACGCCCCCTGGGGCGCGCACCTGAACATATCCGTGACCGCCGGGTCCGCATCACCGATCCCGGTAAATGGCCGCTGATCGCGGCCGTTTACCATGTGATCGCTCCGTCAAATGACGGAGCGATCACATGTAAACAAACCGGCGTCATCTGATGACGCCGGTTCCTCTCCTCCCCTCCCCTCCTGTGTACCCATCGGTACACTGTGAGCGGAGAGGGGGATGGATGGATGGCTGCAGCGCTGTGGGCTGGTTGTGTAGTGCCCACAGCGCTAACCAGTGACATCCAGACATCCATCCATTCATGCTCAGCCATCCCTAACGCTCTGCAATGCCTGCACTACTCTGCAATGCCCCAGAATAATGTGCAATACTCTGCAATGCCCTGCAGTACTCGGCAATACCCCACGATACCCCTATGCCATACTCTGCGATACCCCTATGCCATACTCGGCGATACCCCTATGCCATACTCGGCGATACCCCTATGCCATACTCGGCGATACCAAGCCATACTCGGCGATACCAAGCCATACTCGGCGATACCAAGCCATACTCTGAAATACCAAGCCATACTCTGAAATACCCCGCAATACTTTTTTTTTTATTTCAGGCTTCCCAGCCTAGAGGTGAGATGTGAGGTCTTATTGACCCCATACATCACTGTAAAGAGGACCTGTCATGCCATATTCCTATTACAAGGGATGTTTACATTCCTTGTAATAGGAATAAAAGAGGTCAATTTTTTTTTTTTTTTTTAAAAAGCATCAAACTAAAATAAATAAGGTAAAATGAACAATAAAAAAAAATACATTTTTTTTAAAGCGCCCCTGTTCCTGTGTGCTCGCATGCAGAAGCGAACGCATACGTAAGTCCCGCCCAAATATGAAATCGGTGTTAAAACCACACACGTGAGGTATCGGTGCGATCGGTAGAGCGAGAGCAATAATTTTGGCCCTAGACCTCCTCTGTAACTCAAAACATGCAACCAGTAAAAATTTTTAAAGCGTCGCCTATGGGGATTTTTGAGTAGCGAAGTTTGGCGCCATTCCACAAGCGCGTGCAATTTTGAAAGGTGACATGTTGGGTATCTATTTACTCGGCGTAACTTCATCTTTCATATTATGCAAAAACATTGGGCTAACTTTGCTGTTTTGTTTTTTTTAAAGCACAAAACTGTTTTTTCCCCAAAAAAAGCGTTCAAAAAATTGCTGCGCAAATACCGTGCGAGATAAAAAGTTGCAATGACCGCCATTGTATTCTCCAGGGTCTTTGCTAAAAAACATATATAATGTTTTGGGGTTCTATGTAATTTTCTAGCTAATAAATGATGATTTTTACATGTAGGAGAGAAATGTCAGAATTGGCCTGGGTGCTCCAGAACGCCTGAAGGTGCTCCGTGCATGTTGGGCCTCTGTATGTGGCCATGTATATGTAGCGGTATAAATTTTGGCCAAAATATATGAAGAAAAATTACTAATCTGCAAAATTTTATAACAGAAACAAAGAAAAATGCATTTTTTTTTACAGATTTTTCGCTCTTTTTTCTTTTATAGTGCAAAAAATAAAGAACCCAGCGGTGATTAAATACCACCAAAAGAAAGCTCTATTTGTGTGAAAAAAAGGACAAAAATTTCATATAGATACAGTGTTGCATGGCTGAGTAATTGTCATTCCAAATGTGAGAGCACCAAAAGCTGAAAATTGGTCTGGTTAGGAAGGGGGTTTAAGTGCCCAGTGGCAAAAAAAAAAAAAAAAAAAAAAAAGTCGTTTAAAAAAATTGTGCCTTTAAGACAAGTGGGCGGAGCTGACGTAATGACATCGCTTGAGCCGTCCTATGGTATGGAGATGGGTGGGCGCCATCTTAGCCTCACTCGTCTCCATACTGAGGAAGTGAAAGGACCCGATCGCCTCATTATTTTAAAGATGGATATCTCGGTACCGGCAGCAGCTGCCGCTTACCGGAGCCGTCGGTAGCGGGTGAGCGGCGGGGTGGCACCTCTCCCACCGCCCACGGTGATCTCGTGGTGAACCCGCCGCAGAAACCACCATTATCATGTACAGAACTGCCGGCCCTAAAGATGGATACCTCGGTTGTGGCAGCAGCTGCTGCCGTTACCGAGATATCCATCTTTAAAATAATGACGTATATATACAGTGGCCGGTCGGTAAGTGGTTAAGACCGAGTACTCTCCGATACCAATACTTTTTAATGTCAAGTGACAGTGGCACTAATATGTGGCACTGATGAGGTGTTTTTTTTTTTTTTTTTTTTTTTTACAGTTTACAGGGGGGGGGGTGGAGTGGTTGGTGGCAGTGTTTTTTTTTTTACAATTTTACGTTTTAATATTACAATTTCCTCTTTTTTTTTTTTATCAAGGCGTAGAGTCCAGTGCCAAAAATCTTGAGAAAAAAAACCCTGAAGCTTCCTGGGGGTGGGAGGGGTTTATACTGGGTTGTCCTTACAGCTCTTGTTTGACACTGCTAGATGTCCCGTAGTGTACAATTAGGAAAAATATCAGCTTTAGCTGCACCCAGCAGACATTATGACTCAAAGGAAAGAAAATGAGCGATATGACAGCATATAGATAAAAGTCCTTGCTGTAATTGCACAAACTTAACACTGCATAAATAATTATTATGAAAAATTAAGTTTTTCATAATACAAACTTCAATTATCATTTTTGCTGAGGCCCCGTTAAGATAGAAGGAAAGAAAGTCACAGGCAGTTGCTGTCCAGGTTTTACATCCACCAGCTGGCCTACAAAACAAGAAAAAATATCTAAAATTAATATATTATAATATATATATATTACAAACTTAAAACATTAGCAGGTTTATAATGATATGCAGATTATATTCATATCTAAAACTCTAAAATGACTGTGAAAATGGTGCCACATCCCTAAATATAGCAATATATTGAAGATAAAATAGCCTAAAATGGGACTTTGGAGGCATGACATTTACAATAAAACTCTACGTTTATTAATCCATAACAGACAAAATACAAAACATTTACACACTACACAAAAAATGACTCCAATATAATAATTATCTAAGCTATGTGGTTAAATAATTATTCTGGTCTATTATGTACTTTAACCACATGCCGACCGGGCCATAGCCGAAAAGACGGCTGCAGCGCGGTCGGCTTGTTCTGGGTGGACGTCCGTTGGACGTCATCAGGACGGTGGGGCGCATGCACGATAGTGTCCGTGCTCACCGGGTTCATGGGACCCGGCGCAACATGGATCGTGGTAAAGGGCCAATGTTAGCAGCCCTTTACCACGTGATCGCTCCCTCCAATGAGGGAGCGATCATGATTTCAACAAACTGGGGTCATGCAAAGGTCCCAACTCTCTTCTCTTCTCACACCAATACAGAGTGAGAGGAGAGAAGAGAGATTGAGTGACAAAACGACAGAAATAGTGAGTGAAAGTACTACAGTGCCCAGCAGTGCCACACAAGTGCCACTACAGTGCTAAATTGTGCCTTACAGTGCCACCAGACTTCCCATCAGTGCCACTACAGTACCCATCTGTGCCACTACACTACCCATCTGTGCCACTACAGTACCCATCTGTGCCACTAAAGTGCCACTACAGTGCCCATCTGTGCCGCCAGTGCCACACCAGTGCTCATCTGTGCCACCAGTACCACATGGGTGCCATCAGTGCCACCTCTGCCACTTCAGTGCCCATCTGTGCCGCGTCAGTGCTCAGTCAGTGCCACTACAGTGCTCATCTGTGCCACCAGTACCACATTGGTGCCATCAGTGCCACGTCAGTGCTCCATCAGTGCCACGTCAGTGCCAATACAGTGCTCATTTGTGCCATCAGTACCACATCAGCATCACTAGAGTACTCATCTGCGCCACATCGCTCATCGGTGCCACTACAGTACCCAATAGTGCCCATAAGTGAGTGCTCATCAGTGCCACCATATCAGTGGCTCCTCATCAGCGCCCATCAGTGCTACCTTAGTGCACATCAGTGCCAGATAATCAGTGCATCCTCAGTGTAGTGCATTAGTGTACATCAGTGCAACCTTATCAGTACCCAGCAGTGCACCCTCATCAGTACCCAGCAGTGCACCCTCATCAGTACCCAGCAGTGCACCCTCATCAGTACCCAGCAGTGCACCCTCATCAGTACCCAGCAGTGCACCCTCATCAGTACCCAGCAGTGCACCCTCATCAGTACCCAGCAGTGCACCCTCATCAGCACCCAGCAGTGCACCCTCATCAGCACCCAGCAGTGCACCCTCATCAGCACCCAGCAGTGCACCCTCATCAGCACCCAGCAGTGCACCCTCATCAGCACCCAGCAGTGCAGCCTCATTAGACCAGCCTCATCAGCACCCATCAGTGCAGCCATATCTGTCCAAGTGTTCCTACCACAGCAGTTTGTCACCACAGCCCCGCTGAGGAGGCATACCAACAGCTTAGCTTGACTGATGAGAGCAGCGGGGAGCTCTCTGAGTCTGTGTCTGATTCTGGTTCAGAATATGAACCTGTTGTAAGTATTGGGTCTGATACAGAATCGGAGGAAGAGCAAAGTGTGCCTGTGAAATGAAGGCGCTCTGGCATGGAGCAGCAGGCTACCACAAGTAGTGCTGTGGCATCAACCAGCAGCTCAGTGCCATCCACCAGAAATGCAGTGGCATCAACTAGCAGCTCAGTGCCATCCACCAGTAGCACAGTGCGATCCAGAAGAAATGAAGTACCACTGCAGCAAAGGCCAAGAGCTAGCGGGGTGTCATCTAGGCCCCAAAGCGTTAGGACCCATGCCGGCCTTCCCTATGCCCTTGAAAACCCTCTGTGGCTTCCCCCTAATTCAGGAGTAGCAAACATCCCCCCTTTCACTGCCCAGCCAGGTGTTCAGGTGAACACAGAGAATTTTGCCCCTATTGATGTTTTTAATTTCATTTTTACCCAAAACCTATTGTCCTCCATCGTGGCCCAGTGCAACCTATATGCACAACAATTTATAACAAGCAACCCTGGTTCATGTTATGCCCGTCCCTATGAGTGGAGAGCATTGACAGTGGAAGAATTCAAATTATTTTTAGGGCTAACATTCAATATGGGACTCACAAAAAAAAAAAAAGAAATATACTCCTATTGGTCCACCAACCCCATCCACCATATTGGTCCAACAACCCCATCCACTATTCATCCATTATGCGAAGATCAAGATAATGCGTTTCCTCCATTACAATGACAACACCCAGTGCCCTCCCCGAAATGACCCATCACATGACAAATTATTTAAAATTCGGACACTTCAAAATTTTTTCTCTGAGAAATTCCCCCAGTTATTTATCCTCGACCAAAATATCTCCGTGGATGAGTCATTGGTCCACTTCACAGGCAGGCTTGGCTTCAAGCAGTTTATCCCCAGTAATAGGGCTCGATATGGGGTTAAGCTCTACAAGCTATGTGACCGAGAAACGGGGTACATCTACGCCTTCCGGGTGTACGAAGGAATGTCCAGAGTACATCGGAGCCAGCGGAAAGGTTGTTTGGGAGCTTGTATATCCACTCCTTGGAAAGGGTTACCATCTTTATGTGGATAATTGGATAATTACTATACAAGCTTGCCCCTCTTCCACAAGCTTTACTGCAAGGACACTCCAGCGTGTGGTACAGTGTGAGCCAATAGGAAGTGCTTCCTGCAAAGGCTCATTACTGAAAGACTACGACAAGGGGAGACGGCGTCTTTGCGGAATGAAGAGATATTGGCTCTCAGGTGGAGGGACAGACGAAACGTCCACATGCTCACGATACCTACGTGGAAATCCCCGAAGAAATGGCCCAATCCAGAAACCGAAATGTGTTCATGATTATAATTTGTTCAGGGGGGAGTCGACTTCAACGATCAGATGATCGAACCCTAACTTCCCACAAGAAAAAGACGCTTTTGGTATAAAAGTCTCCATATATCTTTTCAGTTTGGCCATTTACAATAGTAGGCTTCAAAGAGATTTTTGGTGGGAGAAGCCTCTACCCCTGTCCCCATTCTTTCCTGGACTGCTATCTGGACCATGTTCCTGCTTACTACCAGGACCAATATTCTGGCACTGCTGGCAATGTCTCTACTTGCACTGACCCTGGACTGTATATGGACAGTATCCCTGCCTGTACTGACTATGGACAATATTCCTGCCTGCTGCCTGGATAATTCCATTCACTGTCGCTGACCACGTCCCTGCCTGGATTAGGGCTCTCCTCCTGTGGACAACTGCACTACTAAAACCACAGGTAATCTTTTTGTTTACCCTTTGCTCAGCAGAATGTATTTTAGGGTGTAATTCTTGGTTCATGCAATGTGTTAGAAATATGAAGGGCCTTCAAAAATGTGATAGCTTGTAAGGAAATTAGATGTGTAATTTATGCTCCTAGAACGCCTGAATGTGCTACTTCAATGTTGGGCCTCTGTATGTGGCCAGGCTGTGTAAAAGTCTCACACATGTGGTATCGCCATACTCAGGAGTAGCAGAATATATTTTGGGGTGTCATTTTTGCTATGTACATGCTATGTGTTGGAAATATCTTAGAAATGGACAACTTTGTGTAAAAAAAAAAAAAAAAAAAAAAAAATGCATTTTCATTTTTTTCCCACATTTTCCAAAAACTTCTGGAAAAAAATGAACCATTTAACCACTTCAGCCCCGGACCATTATGTTGCCTAAGGACCAGAGGACTTTTTCCAATTTGGCACTGCGTTGCTTTAACTGCTAATTGCGCAGTCATGCAATGCTGTACCCAAACGAAATTTGCGTCCTTTTCTTCCCACAAATAGGGCTTTCTTTTGATGGTATTTGATCACCTCTGCCGTTTTTATTTTTTGCGCTATAAACGGAAAAAAAACGAAAATTTTGAAAAAAAAATATGATATTTTCTACTGTTTGTTATAAAAAAAATCCAATAAACTCAATTTTAGTCATACATTTAGGCCAAAATCTATTCGGCCACATGTGTTTGGTAAAAAAAATGTCAATAAGCGTATATTTATTGGTTTGCGCAAAAGTTATAGCGTCTACAAACTAGGGTACATTTTCTGGAATTTACACAGCTTTTAGTTTATGACTGCCTATGTCATTTCTTGAGGTGCTAAAATGGCAGGGCAGTACAACCCCCCCCCCCCCCCCCCCAAACGACCCCATTTTGGAAAGTAGACACCCCAAGGAAATTGCTGAGAGGCATGTTGAACCCATTGAATATTTATTTTTTTTGTCCCAAGTGCTTGAATGACAAAAAAAAAAAAAAATTTACAAAAAGTTGTCACTAAATGATATATTGCTCACACAGGCCATGGGCCTATGTGGAATTGCACCCCAAAATACATTCAGCTGCTTCTCCTGAGTACGGGGATACCACATGTGTGGGACTTTTTGGGAGCCTAGCCGCGTACGGGGCCCCGAAAACCAATCACTGCCTTCAGGATTTCTAAGGGCATACATTTTTGATTTCACTCCTCACTACCTATCAGAGTTTTGAAGGTCATAAAATGCCCAGATGGCACAACCCCCCCCCCCCCCCCCCAAATGACCCAATTTTGGAAAGTAGACACCCCAAGCTATTTGCTGAGAGGCATGTTGAGTCCATGGAATATTTTATTTTTTGACACAAGTTGCGGGAAAGTGACAATTTTTTTTTTTTTTTGCACAAAGTTGTCACTAAATGATATATTTCTCACACAGGCCATGGGCATATGTGGAATTGCACCCCAAAATACATTTAGCTGCTTCTCCTGAGTATGGGGATACCACATGTGTAGGACTTTTAAGGAGCCTAGCCGCATACGGGGCCCCGAAAACCAAGCACCGCCTTCAGGATTTCTAAGGGCGTAAAGTTGTGATTTCACTCCTCACTACCTATCACAGTTTTGAAGGCCATAAAATGCCCAGATGGCACAAAACCCCCCAAAATGACCCCAGTAGACACCCCAAGCTATTTGCTGAGAGGCATGGTGAGTATTTTGCAGCTCTCATTTGTTTTTGAAAATGAAGAAAGACAAGAAAAATGTATTTTTTTTTTTTCTTTTTTCAAAAGTTTGTGACAAAAAGTGAGGTCTGCAAAATACTCACTATACCTCTCAGCAAATAGCTTGGGGTGTCTATTTTCCAAAATGGGGTCATTTGGGAGGGGGTTGTGCCATCTGGGCATTCTATGGCCTCCGAAACTGTGATAGGCAGTGAAGAGTGAAATCAAAAATTTACGCCCTTAGAAAGTCTGAAGGCGGTGCTTGGATTTCGGGGTCCCGTATGCGGCTAGGCTCCCAAAAAGTCTCACACATGTGGTATCCCTGTACTCAGGAGAAGCAACAGAATTTATTATGGGGTGTAATTTCACATATTCCCATGGCATGTTTGAGCAATATATCATTTAGTGACAACTTCGTGCATTAAAAAAAAAAAATAAAAAATTGTCTATATTGTGTCACAATATAAATTATTCCATGGACTCAACATGCCTCTCAGCAAATAGCTTGGGGTGTCTACTTTCCAAAATGGGGTCATTTGGGGGGGTTTTGAACTGTCCTGGCATTTTATGCACAACATTTAGAAGCTTATGTCACACATCACCCACTCTTCTAACCACTTGAAGACAAAGCCCTTTCTGACACTTTTTGTTTACATGAAAAAATTATTTTTTTTTGCAAGAAAATTACTTTGAACCCCCAAACATTATATATTTTTTTTAAAGCAAATGCCCTACAGATTAAAATGGTGGGTGTTTCATTTTTTTTCACACAGTAATTGCGCAGCGATTTTTCAAATGCATTTTTTGGGGAAAAAACACACTTTAAATTTTAATGCACTAAAACACACTATATTGCCCAAATGTTTGATGAAATAAAAAAGATGATCTTAGGCTGAGTACATGGATACCAAACATGACATGCTTTAAAATTGCGCACAAACGTGCAGTGGCGACAAACTAAATACATTTTTAAAAGTCTTTACAGGTTACCACTTTAGATTTACAGAGGAGGTCTACTGCTAAAATTACTGCCCTCGATCTGACCTTCGAGGTGATACCTCACATGCATGGTGCAATTGCTGTTTACATTTGACGCCAGACCGACGCTTGCGTTCGCCTTTGCGCGAGAGCAGGGGGGGACAGGGGTGCTTTTTTTTTTTTTGATTATTTTTTTTATTTTTTTAGCTTATTTTTAAACTGTTCCTTTCATTTTTGTGTTTTTTAATCATTTTTATTGTTATCTCAGGGAATGTAAATATCCCCTATGATAGCAATAGGTAGGGACAGGTACTCTTTTTTTTTTAAATTGGGGTCTATTAGACCCTAGATCTCTCCTCTGCCCTCAAAGCATCTGACCACACCAAGATCGGTGTGATAAAATGCTTTCCCAATTTCCCAATGGCGCTGTATACATCCGGCGAAATCTAAGTCATGAAATGCTCGTAGCTTCCGGTTTCTTAGGCCATAGAGATGTTTGGAGCCATTCTGGTCTCTGATCAGCTCTATGGTCAGCTGGCCGAAGCCAGCTGCATTTTCAGGTTCCCTGTTGGGACAGGAGAGCCAGAGAAAAACATGGAAGACGGTGTGGGGGGGCATTCCCTCCCACTGCTTGTAAAAGCAGTCTAGAGGCTAATTAGATCTTTGTTCTCCTTTTGATTTGTAGCGGGACTTGGGGACTAGGAGGTTTTGGTTAGTTGATCGGAGACTGCGATTAGGTGTGTAGTGTTTTATTTTCTCACATAGGTAGCGAGGTGCGTTTCCTTATATGCATTTGAGGGTGAGGCAGAGGGTCTTGAATGTGATCCGATCATTTACGGTTAGCCAATGTAGGGTCCTTAGGGATGTGGAGATGGATTCCCAGGGTTTTTTTCTCGTTACCAGTCTTGCTGCCATGTTTTGGACGACTTGTAGGCGTGCAATCTGGTATTTAGGTAGTCCTATGTAGAGGGAGTTTGCGTAGTCGAGTCGGGAGTTGATGACTGTTCCAACTACTACTGCTTTCTCCTCTTCTGGAATGAAGGGGATGAGTCTACGTAGCAGACAGAGATGGTGAGATCCGCTGACTACTGATCCTATTTGTGCATCCGACATCTCTGAATCGAAGATGACTCCGAGACTTTTGGCTTTGGTGCTCATGGTCATCCAGTCATCTATCAATGTGAGAGACATTTTTCTAGTCCCTGATATTGATTTTTGTGTCTGTTGATGCGAAAGTAGAGTTGAGTGTCATCGGCGTATGAGTGGAAGCATAGGTTTGATTTGCTGATTTTGAGGAGTGGACAGATGTAGATGTTGAAGAGCACGGGTGATAATGGTGATCCTTGAGGAACTCCATAAGAGATTGCGCGAGTTTCAGAGGAGAAGGCTCCTAGTTTCACTGTCTGAGCGATTTCCTAAGAAGAATGCGAACCATGGTAGATCTGCATCTGTGACTCCTGCTACTTCTGTGAGGCGGATGAGTAGAGTGTTGTAGTCGACTGTGTCGAATGCTGCACTGAGTTCCAGCAGTACCAGGAGACATGGTTCTCCAACATCAGATGCTTCTAGGGCGTCGTCCCATATTTTGAGTAGTGCCGTGTTTGTGCCATGGCCAGGGCGGAAGCCTGATTGAAGTGGGACCAAGAGTTTGTGTGTGTCCAGATGGAGTTGTAGCTGTTGTACTACTACTTTTTCCATAATTGTGGAGATGGTATTCAGGCTTGATACCGGTCTGCGGTGGTTAGGGTCTTTGGGGTCAAGGTTGGGTTTCTTTAGGAGGGGTTTAACTATGCCTTGCTTGAGGGCGATCAGAACAGTCCCTTCTTTGAATGACTGATTTATGAGATGTGTTATCGTAGGAGCCAAGATGTCGGAACATTCTTTCAGGAGTTTTGTGGGAATTATGTCATTTGGTGATGTGCTGTCTCGGAGGCTTCTGATGATGTTTTTGGTGGTGTCAGTGGTGATCGGGATCAGCGAAAAATTCAGTGCTTGTGTGGTGTTCGTATCCATTTGCTCTTTTTGCTTCAGTTGAATGAGGATGGTTGTTTTTTCTGTTGAATTATTTTGTTAATGTTGTCGATAAAAAAATTTGATAACTCATCGCAGAATTCTTGAGTTTCGTTTGCTGGGGGCTCTAGGCAGGAGGGGTTCATAGTCTGAGCGACTAGTTTGAAAAGTTCACGAGGGCGATTTAAGGCCTTTGAGATGGTGTTTGAGAAATGTTCTTTTTTTGCTTTAAAAATTGCTTTGTGATATTTCTCAGTGAGTGCTTTGTGTGGTTTTCCTTTGTAGAATTTCTTCTCCATGCTCTTTCAGCTCTTCTGTGTTCCTGCTTCAGTAGAGTGTCGTTAAACCATCAAGAATTTTTTCTGCGGATGAGTGCTCTACGTTTCGGGGCGACTGAGTCTGCTGTTTGTAGTAATGTTCCGAGTGTAGTTTCTTCTGAGATCTTGTCCAATATGATGTTGTCAAGTGTTTCGGTTTTTGGAGGGTGGTGTTGGTGGAGATTTTAAATTTGATAGCGTGGTGGTCCATCCAATTTAACGGTACGTTGTCGAGTATGTTGATGTCCATATTTTGTTTGAAGATGAGGTCCAGAATGTGCACAGAACCATGCATGGGAGCATTTACCAGTTGCTGAAGACCTAGTTCTTCTAGTTAGGTTAATGCAGGCGGTGGCTATGGGGTCTTCGGTGTAGTTTGCCCAGATGTTCAAATCCCCGAGTACCAACAAGAATTTGGCTTTCAAGGTGTGCATTGAAATAAATTCGGTGAATGGTATCAGGAGATTTGTCTTTGGTCCTGGTGGTCTGTAACATAACAGTATGTGAGTGGTGTCTTGGGGTGTTTGAAGAAGCAGAGTAAGTGTCTCCACACTGGGTTCTGTAGCGCTGGGTTCTGTAGCATTGGTTTGATAAGCGCAAGGTGAGATTTGAAGATCAATGCTAGGCCCCCTCCTTTTTTCCTATTCTATGTTCAGTTCGGATACTGTAGTTCTCCGGCACCAATTCCGTTAGGATGGTGTTGCAGTCGAGTGTTAGCCAGCTTTCCGTGATGAAGAGGAAGTCTATGTTGTTTTCGGTGATGAAGTCGTCGACTTCCTGTCTATGCTTGAGTGCAGATCTCGTGTTAATCAGGGTGCATACTAAGTGTTGTCGTTGAATTGGTGTCTTCCTGTGTTTGGTGGTTGATTGTAGATTGATCCTTAGTAATTGTTCTTTTCGTAGTATTTTTTGAGTGGAGGTTGGTAATCTTGAGGCAGTATTTCTAGCCTGTGGAGGGTGCTTGCTGAGTATTTGAAGTTGCACATGTCGATGGGATGATACGATGATGTTACTGATGTGGCGACGGTGAGGTTGCTGAGAGGACGGTGGTCTTGACAGATGCAGTTGGTGATGGGGTGGTGATGCTGATGGTCTGGTGATGGCGCGAGTGGACAGGTGGTTTTGAGGGGGGGAAACCCTGCTGTCCTGGCCTATCTCCCGTTGATTCAGAGGAAGGTAAAAAACTCCAAGCTGAGCTGGCCAATTGCTGCAGCAGAGGAAAAAAATCCTTTCCTGACCCCCCCCGAGAGGCGATTGGCAAACCCTGGATCAACTGCAAGGTGGTGGTTCACGAGTAAACCCTGTCCGGGGAAGGTCCAGAGAGGAGAGAGTGGGGGGAGGGGGGAGAGAGAGCGAGGGGTGGAGGGGGGGGGAGCGAGGGGTGGGGGGGACTGTCAGGCACAGATGGTGAGGGCGCTAGGGGAACCTAGGCCACTACTTACCAGTACTCCTGCCAGTGGATCAAGATGGTCGCCGAAGTGGGCTGGAGCTGTGGTTTATCCTGGCGTTTGGTGTCACTTGGTGCCAATGTGGTGAGGTCCAGTAACGGGGGGGGGGGGGGCTTGTTCCGGGGTGGGAAAGGGCCCGCTGAACAGCTAGTGGGGGAGAGCTGTGGAGGTTGACCTGCGCGAGGCTGGAGCTAGGCAGCAGCCGCGGTCTGTCCCCCGTATCTAGCCAGCTAGAGGAGAGGCGACCGGACGGCGGCTGTGGATGGTGCCCTAGAGAGCTGGGGGCTGGGTGGTAGCAAGATGGGACTGGGATCCTGTAACAATTGTGCTAAGGTTGTGAGAATGGCCGGTGGAGTGCTGCTGCCGCGCTAGGGTGGACCAAGATGGCCGACGGGCTAGGCCCGAGCCACGGGCTGTTTGGATGATTCAGTGCCGTTCGGTCCGATGAAGGTAGGGATTGAGTTCGTGTAGAGGTAGTGTCCGGGCCTGCCGCGTGGAGGATGGAGAAGATGCTGCGCGGTTGGTCGTCAATGGCCGGAGCCGCGGACTGTCCTATGCGGTTGGCGTACTTGGGGCGGGGTGTCCGGATGACGTCTGCGGACGGCTCGTATGGAGAGCTGGGGGCTGAGCAGAGGTGTGTGGGGTCCGGAGTGGTCCCATTTTACATTACATTATATGCTGCTGGGGAGTCCGGGGATGAATCCAAGGATGGCTGGGTGGCCGGAGCTACTGATGCACACATCTGTTCAGGATCAATAACAGGTGCAGGTACGTGACTAGTGGCTCTATTGGAAGATTTCCCCTTTATTACTTTTCTGAAGACAACCCAAAATTTGGGTTTTTCTCTTACTTACTTTCAATAATAGTGGTAAACAGGACAAATTGAGGGGATGAATCTCCTTAACTGGGGCACACCCTTAGCTATAAAAGTTGACAAGGTCCTTATCCCTCTCCACTCTTTTTTTTTGTTTTCGAAAAAAAAAAGTATTGCCCTTAGTTATATTTTAACCACTTCAATACCAGGCACTTTACCCCCTTCTTGCCCAAGCCAATTTTCAGCTTTCAGCTCTGTCGCTTTTTAAATAATTTTTATCTGCAAAAAGAGCTTTCTTTTGTGCTATTTGATCACCTCTGGGGTTTTTATTTTTTGCTAAATAAAAAAAGACCAACATTTTGGAAAAAAATGTTTTCTTTGTTTCTGTGCAACACTGATAGGTGGCAATGATGGGACACTGATGGGCATCACTGATAAGCAGGCACTGGCAGGCATTAGTGATTGAATCATTTGTGGGCACTGATTGGCATCATTTGTGGGCACAGATTGGCATCCCTGGGGGCCATGGGTGGCATACCTGGGGGTCCTGGGTGGGCATCTCTGAT
This sequence comes from Aquarana catesbeiana, assembly GCF_042186555.1. Taxonomy (NCBI): domain Eukaryota; kingdom Metazoa; phylum Chordata; class Amphibia; order Anura; family Ranidae; genus Aquarana; species Aquarana catesbeiana. Next base: position 131,840,183 of record NC_133325.1, read on the forward strand.
AATCAGCGCAGACCCCCCGTCAGGAGAGCAGCCATTCGGCTCTCCTCGCGTCTGTCAGACGCAAATGAGGAAAAGCCAATACACAGCTCTTCCTGTTTACACTGTGATCAGCTGTGATTGGACACAGCTGATCACGTGGTAAAGGAGCCTCCGTCAGACTTTTACCGAGATCAGTGCTGTGGTGTGCCAGGCTGATGCGCGTGCGCCGGCTGTTATCCTGAGAGACGTCATATGACATCAAGTCAGAAAATTACAAAATGACGGCCGGGCGGGAGAAATGGTAATATTTTTTGTAAAGCAATACAAACATAAGTAGCGCATCAATATAAACACAAAGTTATGGAAACATACTGTATATCCATTAAGGTACACTCCAGGCACAGAGAACCATAAATCTTCAGATTCTCGTCTAATGTTCTCAAATTGGTCACATTAGTCTGCTGATCCATTCCAAAATCATAGCAAAACACCTAAAAATGAAAACAATATTCAATTTCAATAATATCAAACACTGCTGGTAAACATTAACTAGTACTTCATTGTAAAATTCTGTTACCCGTGCATAAATGTCTGTTACAACACCAGTGGTAAAAACAATATTAAGCCCATATGCAATGACCCCCCTTTGAGTCTCTCCCACCTAAAATGGTTGTAAACTCTAATTCCCCGTACACACGGTCGGACTTTGTTCAGACATTCCGACAACAAAATCCTAGGATTTTTTCCGACGGATGTTGGCTCAAACTTGTCTTGGATACACACGGTCACACAAAGTTGTCAGAAAATCCGATCGTTCTGAAAGCGGTGACGTAAAACACGTACGTCGGGACTATAAACGAGGCAGTGGCCAATAGCTTTCATCTCTTTATTTATTCTGAGCATGCGTGGCACTTTGTCCGTCGGATTTGTGTACACACGATCGGAATTTCTGACAACTGATTTTGTTGTCGGAAAATTTTACATCCTGCTCTCAAACTTTGTGTGTCGGAAAATCCGATGGAAAATGTCCGATGGAGCCTACACACGGTCGGAATTTCCGACAACATGCTCCGATCGGACATTTTCCATCGGAAAATCCGACCGTGTGTTCGGGGCATTACACACCACTTTTACCTACAGGTAAACCTATAATAAGACTTACCTGTAGGTACTGGAAGTATCTTCTAAACCTGTACAGTTTAGAAGGTATTTACCATATACGTGAAAGTAAAAAACTCAAGCGTGGAAATGACCTACCCAATGAGTATTAAATAGAAATAAGAGATATTAGTGATTAAAATTTCAAAATAAGTATAGCTGCTATCAAAAGTGTTCAGACACCCCAATATTGAATAAAGAAAGATATAGTATTGATGCGCTCTACTAAAACAACAATCGGTGCACAGCTCCCCTCAAATAAATATATTGAGTTGGTTCATAACCAACAACCCCTAATCGTGCATAGAATTTGCATTAAAAAAAATCACATAAAAATAGCATGTGAAAAAAACACATTAGTGGTAAGTGCATAAATATGCGTACATGGATTCAATGAATGATACCATCAAAAGCATACATGCATAGATTAGCTTTAAAACGCATGTGATAAAAATTCAAGTGATAGAAAAAAATCAAGTGATAAAAAATGCACTAAACCAAAAACCAATATGTGTAAAATTATACGTGTACAAGTGTTGGCGCTCATGAGCTAATATTCCAATGAACAATTCATATTAAGATGAGTAGGAAGAATACTACCAATAATATAAATAAAGTAGAAATATATTCTTCTAACACAAATACTGATGTTTAACTCAATAGTTTATTGATGCAGGGGTTAAATGTGTGATGATAATCATTTCGTTCATCGGTGCGTTCAGAATTACAATTCCCAAGTATATATGTAATGACTTGCGCTTTGTTTCAATTTGTAGAGAGCTCGGCAACCAGATGAATCATGCAAAGTAAACAAAAAGTATCATTGTGCAATGAACAGACAAAAAGCAGAGGATGGTAGTCACAGTAATGCACTCACATAGACCCAGTGTTAATATGCATAAAGGATGCAATCAGCCGCTTACGAGCGAGACTAGAAAATCCGCTGCTGCCGTACTCGTATCTAGTAACAGCAGTGCTCGTCACTGGCTCCTCCCACTCGTTACTTCACAGACCACGTGACTTTCTCCTTGACATACATATATACTTGGGAAATGTAATTCTGAAGGCACCGATGAATGAAGTGATTATCATCACACATTTAACCCCTGCATCAATGAACTATTGGGTTAAACATCAGTATTTGTGTTAGAATATATTTCTACTTTATTTATATTATTGGTAGTATTCTTCCTACTCATCTTAATATGAATTGTTCATTGGAACAATTTTGGTTTAGTGCATTTTTTATCACTTGATTTTTTTTTATCACTTGAATTTTTATCACATGTGATTTCATGCTAATCTATGCATGTATTCTTTTGATGGTATCATTCATTGAATCCATGTACGCATATTTATGCACATACCACTAATGTGTTTTTTTCATATGCTATTTTTATGTGATTTTTTTATACAAATTTTATGCACGATTAGGGGTTGTTGGTTAAGAACCAACTCAATATATTTATTTGAGGGGAGCTGTGCACGATTGTTATTTTAGTAGAGCGCATCAATACTATATCTTTCGTTATTTACCATATACGCTTGCGCCAACGTCATCGGTGCATGCTTACTGAAGAAAGGGCAGGATCGTGCCATTTATAAAGTGCCCGTGCTATAACCATCAGCTCTCAGGCTCATTCGTGGGAGTGAAGTCAGGCGACCCCGGTCAGTAACAGAGCCGGAGTCCACAGCGCCGGATAGAAGAGGGGCGAAGATGGATTCTTCCTGCAGCGGGGACAGTGCGGGCTTCCTTTGTAGGCAAGTGCCACATAATGGGCTAGTATGCGATGCATACTAGCCCACTATGCTTTTACTTTGCAGAGTTTGCAGGAAACGAAAGAGGAAGTAAAACACATCAGGGTTTACTTCCTCTTCAACACTCATTTCTCCATCATGATTACGCACTTAAAGGAGTTGTAAAGGCAGTGTTTTTTTTTACCTTAAAAAAAAAAAAACAAAAAAACAAAGAAAACCTGTGTGTAGCAGCCTCCCTAGCACCCCCCCCTATTTACTTACCTGAGCCCATCTCTCTCCAGCAATGTCCACGGGTGTTTAAGCCATCCGGGATACTCCTCCTGGTGGCTATAACACAGCAGCAGTGTCATTGGCTCCCGAGGCTGTCAAAGTGATACTTCAATTTTTAGCAAGCATTGCAGCAAACAAAGGAACAGAGGGTAGTAGTTTGGCCTATGCTTTGCACTGTACTCCAAGAAATGTAATTCACAGGAAAGTCATGCTGTGAAGTTGGCAACAAGGCAAATAGAACAGTGCCAACAGGCCTAACAAAAGAAACAAGGGTAAAGACCCAAGTCAGTGTGCCGCTGAAAGAACCGTTTACTGTACGTTTACTGTACAAAGTAAGGTCCGTTGGCATGGACCATAGGGTGAGTACATGGATTGAAAACTGGCTACAGGGGCGAGTTCAGAGGGTAGTGATAAATGGGGAGTACTCGGAATGGTCCGGGGTGGAAAGTGGGGTCACCCAAGGTTCTATCCTGGGACCAATCCTATTTAATTTACTCATAAACGACCTGGAGGATGGGATAAACAGCTCAATCTCTGTATTTGCAGACAATACTAAGCTAAGCAGGGCAATAAACTTCTCCACAGGATGTGGAAACCTTGCAAGAAGATCTGCACAAATTAATAGGGTGGGCAACTACATGGCAAATGAGATTTAATGTGGAAAAATGTAAAATATTGCATTTGGGTGTCAAAAATATGAATTCAGTCTACTCACTAGGGGAGAACCTCTGGGGGAATCTAGCATGGAAAAGGACCTGGGGGTTATAGTAGATGACAGGCTCAGCAATGGCATGCAATGCCAAGCTGCTGCAAGCAAGGCAAAGAAAATATTGGCATGCATTAAAAGGGGGATTAACTCCAGAGATAAAACAATAATTCTCCCTCTACAAGACTCTGGTCTGGCCGTACCTGGAATATGCTGTCCAGTTCTGGGCACCAGTCCTCAGGAAGGATGTGATGCAACTGGACAGAGTCCAGAGAAGGGCAACAAAACTATTAAAGGGAATTGGAGGACCTTAGTTATGAGGAAAGGTTATGAGCACTGAACTTGTTCTCTCTGGAGAGGAGACGCTTGAGAGGGGTAATGATTTCAATGTACGAATGCCATACTGGTGACCCCAAAATAGGGATAAAACTTTTCCTGCAAAAGGGAATTTAATAAGCCAAGGGGCCAATTACTAAAAATTAGAAGAAAGGAGGTTTAACCTTAAACTGCGTAGAGGGTTTTTTAATGTAAGAGCGATTAGAAAAGAGAATTCTCTTCCACGGGCAGTGGTTTCAGCGGAGAGCATTGATAATTTCAAAAAACTATTAGATAAGCACCTGAACGACCACAATATACAGGGATATACAATGTAATACTGACATAAAATCACACACATAGGTTGGACTTGATGGCCTTGTGTCTTTTTTTCAACCTCGCCTACTATGTAACCAAAGGCTGCAGATGCCTGGATATCCACCTGTTAAAACCTGGAGAAAGTATGAACAGAAGACCGGGGGGTGGGGTGGGGGGGGGGGAGCAGTAGCTTGGTATAGGAAAGCCCAGAAAACTCCAACCAATATGGGGATACCCTATCCCTGAGAGCATAGGCTCTTTTGCCGGGTTGCCTTATACATCTAAGAAAGGTGGACTTAGTTTTGACAAGTACCTGCTCCCACCTCCGCACAGGTGTACGCAGTAATCTGAGCAGAAGTTCTGACAGGAAGTATTTTCTCAAATTTTTGGGGGGAGACCAAAACTCGTCAGGGCTGAAGAGCCTGTGTTCACATCAATATAAATAGCATAATTATTGTGAAATTGCTTTTCAGATTACAAGTGGGAATTACAGTGTCAGATAAACCCAGGTCTTGAAAGAAAGGGGTAACAGCTATGCCCTTAAGGTCAGTGACTAGAAGCAACATGGGGGAGGGGGTCATGAGACAGCAGGTCTATACTAGTTCAGGGCAATGAAAGTTACCAATTTGCTTTTTTTTCCTCTAATTTGTGAAGCACGGGAGGAAGGCATGCATGTCCAGGTATTATCAGAGCACGTCTGATACCAGTGCTAGAGGACACATGGTTCTTGCCACAAATGAGTAAGATGTTGTTGAACATGGAGTTCAGGATGTCCACTTCAGGAGCCCCACATTTCTGACATGAAAACAAAGTTGGGTTGGGAATCCATCAAGTTAGGGAGTTCTCTGCTTACCTGTAGAGAAGCATAGTAAGGTGGAGACAGTGTTTTTGATCTGGGTCAACATCATATTGTGTTGGAAGAGGACTTGAGTGGAACGGTGTGAAAGAAATCACTTCAAATGAAGCTATCAAAAGGCCCAGGACCCTCATGGAAATGCTCACAAAGGGTCCAAGCATAGAATCTTATAAAAGCAAGACTACAATGTGGCCTAAATATTCTACAGGGGAAGGATGGAAAGCAGACTTTTAAAGGTTGATTGCCAAGCTGGAAGCCTGCAACATCTGTATAATTGTTTGCAAAGAGGTTTGACAGAGATGAATCTTTCAGAATGTCGAATAGGTACAGTACACCATAACCTTAATGCTTCAAATTCCTAAAGGAGTGGGTTGGGGTAAAACTAAGAATTCTCTAAGGGCAAAGGATAGGTCGAATGGCAGTGCAACAAATTGAAAAGGTTGGTCTGCTACTGTGAAGCACAGAAAGCGATGATGAGGTGGCTAAATGGAAATGTGCCGGTAAGAATCTTGAATGTCTACTCATGTAAGACACTAGCTTGAAACCACTCATTGATCCCATAGGCCTGGAACAACTATGAGGCTTCAAAACTGAAACTGTCATCACCCCACTCCTAAGAGTAAGAGCACCCCTTTATGAAGGAGGAGGTTTTGTGGCAGATTTGGTGAACTTTGTGTCCCAAGTCTTGCACTAATAGGAAGGGCTAAACTTTGGATTTGAATATAGAGGTAGAAGCCTGGAGGAGGGGGTTTTGGAGCCATTGTGGAAAAAGTGCCTTCCCTTCTGTGACGACCTTAATGACATGGCAAGTGCATCATCAAAAAGATGTCCTCCATCAAAATGCATATGAGTGAGGCATCTTTTAAAAAAGATAGCTTCAGCTTTCCAGACATTCAGCTATATAATTCAGAGCATATGGACAGAAATAAGAGTCATTTTAGAAATGTGTCTCATGACGTGTTCTAGGGCATCAACACAAAAAAAGGAAGTGGAAGGAAATGTTTGTAAGTGTTTAGCCAGAACTTGGTCAAAGAAAACAGGATCCTACTGATTCTCCATTTCCCCAGTCAAATTAGCTGCAGTCTGAAAACCAGAGATTGCAGCAATAGCCCTTTACAGAGCTGGGTGGGCAGGAACAAAGAAAAAGCCTTTAAGAGGGTCTCAAATTTTCTGTCTACAGAATACGTAAGTGAAGGAAAATGTTCTACAGGCACATTAAGGTGTTAATTTGAAACAGACAGGGACTAACAATGGAACAGTCCACTTTTTAGTGAATTATTCTTGATACAGCTCTGCAAAAGCGAAAATCTTTTCAGGAATATATAAATCATCCTAAATTTCCCATACTATTTGCTCACAATTGAGGAATATCTATTTAGACATGTCTCGTAATACCCAAAGGTGCATGATGTGATGGAGGAAATGTAAATGTAATGTAATTATGCAAAGGCTTATGTGCACAGCAACAAGGGTACAATGGCAAGCAATTTGCATGAAGCCATGGTATAAGCTGTATTGGAGCCTGGGATAAGCAATCTTTCACAGCTTCTAGGTCCTCTTCAATCTTCTCTGTTTCAACCTCTTCTAGAGAAGGTATATTCACTTCCAACTCAGGTACAGAAGGCTGGTTTAACCACCTGACCCCCAGGCATTTTTCTGACACTTTTGTTTACATGTAAAAATTAGTTAGAACCCACAAACATATTTTATTAAAGCTGAGGACCTAGAAAATAAAATAGTGGATTTTGCATTTTTTTATGCCACATGGTATTTGTGCACTCACATGATATTTGTGCAGCAGTTTTTCAAATGTAATTTTTTTGGAAAAGATACACTTTTGAATTTTTAATACAAAAAAAAAAAAAAAAAAATTACACAATCCAAATGTTTGGTAAAATATAAAAGATGTTACGCCGTGTAAAAAAAAATACCAAACATGTCACCCTTTAAAATTGTGCACGCCTGTGCAACGGCGACAGACGTAAATGTTACTATCAATTGGTGAAGTTTTAAAAGCTTTGTGGTTACCACTTTAGATTTACACAGAAGGTCTGGTGCTAGAGTTACTGCCCATGATCTGACGTTCACGGTGATCTCTCACATGCATGTGAGACTTACACGTGTGTTCGCCTTTGCATGGAAGCACAGAGGAACGGAAACATCATATTTTTTACACTGTCACTTTATTTTTATGGATCACTTTTATTGCTGTCACAAGGAATGCAAACATCCTTAGTGACAGGCACTCTAATACTAAGAGTTCTAAGACCCCAAATCCTTCCTCTGCACTTAAAAGCATTTGATCACACCAAAATCAGTGACAAATTTTGATCCACGAATGGCCAGCTTTAAATAGATGTACAGCAAGTATAGGAAACATTAATTATAATACTTTATAATACTTTATGTACGGGCTACAGTTATAGGACATACATGTCTCAACTTTTTCTTTTCCTGGTCCCTATACGGGTCCAGGCTTTGGCTGTCAAAGTGACCATAACCCCAGAAGGGTCTTGAGGGTCTGGGAAAAATAGAAATGGACTACGGCCCAGACCTATATAGCACCCTGGGGCTAACTACACACATTGAGTCATATGTCAGGATGAGCACCCAAGCAGGATTAAGTGCCTGAAGCAACATTACAGGCCTTACTCCACAGTGTGGGGTTAGGGATACGGATCCAAAATATTCAGTAAAAAATTGATTCACCACAAACTCGCTCCTAGTGAACTCAAAATAGCAGCGCTAAAGGTGATCCCTAATCAAATAATGAGGTGTAGTGAAGAGTGATAAGCTGATGTATCAACCTGTGCAATGATTACATCACGTCCTCATCCTTCATCATTAATGTGCATACAATGACATACTCAAAAAAATCACAAACGAATGGTGCATATAAACCAATTAAGTGAATAACGTATCTGTGCACATACAAATATAATGTGAAAATTATAACTGAGAGCCAATGTGAATTAACTCGCAAAAAAATTATTATATCTATAAAGTGTGTCCACAAACAATCCAAAAGTAAAATAGTCCAAAACAAAATCCGTGACGTGTTTGTAGTGCAAATCTTCTACTTAAATGAATCTTCCACCGCACCTCTGTGACTGTGAATCCACTCCCCTTAGGTGAATGCACTCACCAGCTCCTTTTGCCCACACTCTCGTGTCAGGGCCAACAAGCTTTTATCCCACACTCACAAGGGATAAGATTGGTCTTCAGTGGTAAACCTGTACACCTTTACTTCTCCAAAGTGTAATGCCCAAGAGCTCTCTCCTATCCGGGCAGACGCACACCTCGCCTCCATGTGCTTCCCATGGACAATACTACAGCACAGCTGGCTTTAGACCATGTGACCGGTCACATGGTCTAAAGCCAGCTGTGCTGTAGTATTGTCCATGGGAAGCACATGGAGGCGAGGTGTGCGTCTGCCCGGATAGGAGAGAGCTCTTGGGCATTACACTTTGGAGAAGTAAAGGTGTACAGGTTTACCACTGAAGACCAATCTTATCCCTTGTGAGTGTGGGATAAAAGCTTGTTGGCCCTGACACGAGAGTGTGGGCAAAAGGAGCTGGTGAGTGCATTCACCTAAGGGGAGTGGATTCACAGTCACAGAGGTGCGGTGGAAGATTCATTTAAGTAGAAGATTTGCACTACAAACACGTCACGGATTTTGTTTTGGACTATTTTACTTTTGGATTGTTTGTGGACACACTTTATAGATATAATAATTTTTTTGCGAGTTAATTCACATTGGCTCTCAGTTATAATTTTCACATTATATTTGTATGTGCACAGATACGTTATTCACTTAATTGGTTTATATGCACCATTCGTTTGTGATTTTTTTGAGTATGTCATTGTATGCACATTAATGATGAAGGATGAGGACGTGATGTAATCATTGCACAGGTTGATACATCAGCTTATCACTCTTCACTACACCTCATTATTTGATTAGGGATCACCTTTAGCGCTGCTATTTTGAGTTCACTAGGAGCGAGTTTGTGGTGAATCAATTTTTTACTGTATACTTATCATTTAAGCAGCAGCTCAGATTTAGGTTTTTGCCATCAGCGCAGCGTTTTTGGGTGTATGAGTGGGCGGATTTTTATACATCTGATTTTTTTATAGGATCCAAAATATTACTGTGCTTGCACCGAACCAGTCACACTGCTTCTAATATTATAGTAGGAGGTTAAGAGTTGATTACAGTGGTGTAGTGGATAGCACTTTCCCCTAGCAGTAAGAAGGGACGCTGGTTCGAATCCCAACCACGACACCACCTGCCTGGAGTTTGCATATTCTCCCTGTGCCTGCGTGGGTTTCCTCCGGGTACTCCGGTTTCCTCCCACACTCCAAAGACATGCTGATAGGTTAATTGGATCCTGTCTAAATTGTCCCTAGTATGTATGAATGTGAGTTAGGGACCTTAGATTGTAAGCTCCTTGAGGGTAGGGACTGATGCGAATGTACAATGTATATGTAAAGCGCTGCGTAAATTGACGGCGCTATATAAGTACCTGAAATAAATAAAATAAATTGAAGAATCCAAAATAGGGAAACTGGTTAAGCACAGAAAAACATATCCATTAATGACAAGAGGTCCATCACCTAAGGACACTCGCAAAAAAAAAAGAGGAATTTTGGCTGGTCTGGAAATTCCATATCTTGACGTACAGTACAGGACAGAGTATTCAAAGTCCCTGTGTTAATAGGTCATATCTGCAGTTGATTGGACACTGGCAAAGCTTTTGAGGACACAGCCACTTGGTGACTCCACCTATAATGTTACCCCACTCCGTAAGTCCTCAGTTTTTTTTTAGCAAGCAATGCAAAGTAAACAAGGAATAGAAGAGGGTGGCCTGTGTTCTGTACTGGACTCCAAGATAAGTCAAAAGTACTCTTCTCTTAAACTAAAGGACACAGGCAGAATATTCATAGACCTTGGGATGTCTTCAAGAATGAATGAGAAGGGTGGGCAGGCAACAAGGTTAAGGCAACTGTATCAACAGGCCCAACAACAAAGATACAAGGAAAAACAGATCCAACTTGATAGAGCCACTGCAAGAACCTTGCGGCTGATGCATTCAGAGAAGACTGGGCGTCAACTTAGTAAAACTGAATAGGTATGAGCAGCTGAGCAGACAGCAACCTTACAAAGCTGGATCACAGAGGCTTGGTGGCTGAATGCCCAGGGAAAAATCCACCGACCTGGAGGAGTTGTCTACTTTACAGTGTAAGCTCTAGCCTGATGGGTTCAAAGCATGTCAACAGGCCCAACAACAAGATACAAGGATAAACAGATCCAACTTGATAGAGCCACTGCAAGAGCCTTGCGGCTGAAGCTGCATTCACAGAAGACTGGGCGTCAACTTAGTAAAGCTCTAGCCTGATGGGTTTCAAGCGTTTTTCCAAGGCAGAGAGAATCAAGTTGATGTCTCAAAGCAGCACAGAATGCAAGGCATTATATAATCTCTGCGAATGAAGTACCTGTATTCACACCAGGCGTGGATTTCAAGGTACCATAATAGATTTTTCTGGAAATGGCTTTTCTTGGTTTTAGAAAGGTAGGATTAACAGATTTGAGACGCCACTGTCTCTTAAAACATGGGCTTCAGACATACTGTTAAAGCTAGTGACTGAGAAGCAGGATGCAAGAGGGTCTAGAGACAGCAGGTCTGGCCTGTTGGAAAGAGGCCAGGGGTTCTGTTTCCAGTAGTCGGAGTATGCCTGTGTACCAGATTCTTCTGGGCCAGCTTGGTGCAATGAGAATCATCAGCTTCTTTTCTTTCTATGTTGTGACGCAGACAAAAAAGAATTTGAACTAGAGGGAAAGCATAGATTAGCCTGCACTGAGACCAGGGGCATCTGATGCCAGTGCTAGAAGGTCCTTGATCCTAGTCACAAACAGGGGTAGCTTGTTGAATCCTGGAGGCGACGATATCCATATTCAGGGTCCCCTATCTCTGACACATCAGGTTGAAGATGTCTAGGTGAAAGGCTCATACACCTTAATCCAATCAGAGGTTGCTGAAGTAATCCATGTTCCATTTGTTCACTCCTGGAATGTGCACCGGAAAGATTACTGGTGATTTTGTTTCCATGAGATGATCTGGTTTGTTCCCTTCAAAGTTAAAAGCTCTTGATGCCCCCTTGGTGGTTGATGTAGGCCACAGCCATGGTATTGTCTGATTGTACACCAACTGGGTGTCCTTGCGGGTGGGGGTTCAGTGTTGCAGAGACATCCATATTATTCTGAGCTCAAGGATGTTGGAGATTGACTTCTACTGATGACTATGTTCTCTGGACTGTGAGGGACTGAAACACACTTCATTAGCCTGAAAGACTGACATCTGTTGCTATTACTTTAATAAGCTGGGCTGGAATCCATGAAGTTAGGGAATTTTTCTTTCTAATCAGGAGCATGGATATGCCGAGGGATGGCACATGCTTTTTTCAGGTTAACAAAATGTGCTGGAGAGGTTTCGAATTAAAATTTGGAGAATGGCACAGCCTTGAACGCAGCAAACATAAGCCTTGAAATATCACAGAGAATCTCATTGTAGGATGTCCCTTTGAACTCAGTTCCTGAACGGAAAAACATTGCTTAGGATGTATCCAGGACAGGACTAAAGAATTCTAGACAAAGAAGGTTGGAGAACCTATTATTTGAAGTTGATCACCTAACCAAAATCTCAATTGTTTGGTGGATATTTCCAGATAGCTGGAAGAGAGATGTCCTTCTTCTATATAACCTGTGATTTGGATGCCCTGAGCTCTTTGGGGCAAGAAAAGCTGCCAGGACCCTTGTGAATACTCTGGTAGCACAGGCTAGGCAAAAAGGCAGTGCAACAAACTGGAAATGACTGTCTTCCACTACAAAGCATAGAAAACGCTGATGAGGTGAGAAAAAGTGAATATGCAGGTAGGCATCTTAAATGCCTACAGATATTCCCCTTGTCTCACACAAACAATAATGAACCTTGCTATGTGAATGTTGGAAGAGGAATGCAAGTCCAGAATAGGAAGAATATCCCCACTGGGCTTTGCTACTGTGAGCAGGCTTAAAGCAGTATTAAGCCTAAAAGAAAACATTATATCGCAGCTTACAAAATGTGATGAATGTATTCGTTTTCTTCTTTTTTTTTTTTAGACTTTCTTTACTTTCATTTTTATCTGGTGATCTGGCCAATAAGTCTTTTATTTTTCAAAAGAACAAACTTCTCTTCCAGATGTATCCATTTACAGGAATGAGACAAATCATTTATTACTGGCCGAGGTGCTTACAATGATCAGCTTTTATGTAAAATCTTTAGCCCAAAAAGAAAAAAAAAAAAACTGCTGTACTAAAGTATGAGCTAGAGTTTGGCCTCAATTTGTTCTAGTATTCACACTACCTTCCATCCCAGACTGGCAATGTAGCTGTCTGTTCTGCCCCTTGTGTTTATTCATTCAAACTGGGGGCACTCAAATGCAGGAGCTGTGTTACATGCCAGATGAAAACAGAGTGAAAAAAGCCCAAAAAAAGAAAACAAATGCAGCCAACGCATCTAATGATTAGTGAGCTGCAATATACACTCATACATTTACCAGCCACTTCATTAGGTACACCTTGCTAGTACCGGGTTGGACCCCCTTTATTCTTGTGACAGATTCAACAAGGTGATGGAAAGTGAGATTTTGACATGATAGCATTATGCAAATCTCCCGTTCCACCACATCCCAAAGGTACTCTATTGGATTGAGATTTGGCGACTGTGGTGGCCATTGGAGTAGAGTGAACTCATTGTCATGTTCAAGAAACCAGTTTGAGATGATTTGCGCTTTGTGACACGGTGCATTATCCAGCTGGAAGTAGCCATCAGAAGATGGGTACACTGTAGGTATAAAGCGGTGGACATGGTCAGCAACAATATTCAGGTAGGCCGTGGCGTTTAAACAATGCTCAATTGGTGGTAAGGGGCCCAAAGTGTGCCAAAAAAATTTCCCCCACATTATTACACCACCACCAGCCTGAACCGTTGATACAAGCTTTCATGTTTAGGCCAAATTCTGACCCTACCATTTGAATGTCTCCAGCTGAAAAATTGAGACTCATCAGACCAGGCAACAGTTTTCCACAATCTTCTATTGTCCAATTTTGGTGAGCCTGTGCAAATTGTATCCAGTTTCTTGTTCTTAGCTGACAGGAGTGACACCCGGTGTGGTCTTCTGCTGCTGTAGTTCATCTGCTTCACAGTTCCATTGTGCATTCTGAGATGGTATTCTGCATACCTTGGTTGTAACGAGTGGTTATTTGAGTTACTGTTGCCTTTCTATTATCTCAAAACAGTCTGCTTTTTCACCTCTGACCTCAACAAAGCATTTTTGTTCACAAAACTACCACTTACTGGATATGTTCATATTTTAGGACCACTCTCTTTACACTAGAGATGGTTGTGCATGAATATCCCAGTGGATCAGCAGTTTTTGAAACACTCAGTCCAGCCTGTCTGGCACCAACAACCATGCCACGTTCGCTTAAATCCCCTTTCATTCCAATTCTGATGCTTGTTTGAACTTCAGCAAGTCGTCTTCACCACGCCTAGATGCCTAAATGCATTGAGTTGCTGCCATGTTATTGGCTTATTAGCAATTTGTGTTACCAAGCAATTGAACAGGTGTACCCAATAAAGTGTCTGATGAGTGTATATATTTTTGGTTTGGAGCTTAATACTGCGTTAAATGCATCATATACATGCCACCTTCTGGACTTCTCTTTAATTTACATTTTTATTAAGCGCCGAGAGTACCGCTATTGTTATACTTCAGAAGAACCCAATGATCTCAGTCCCAGTAGGTGTACAGTCACATGCGGCCCCTGGATAGAGTTCAGCAATGATTTTTTTCAAGTGGTGAAAACATTTTTCGTCAAAAATTGCCTATTCTATTGGTTCATGAATAGGGAATTTCATTTTTTTTTTAGATTGAGCAGGTCTCTTGGTACCGACAGAGCCGTGATTTTACAAAGGAGAATTAATTGCAGCAATGCCGAGGTTTTTGCACACAGCAGAAGTTGGCATATCCAAATTGGCAAGAGTATTGCATGAAGCCATAGCTTCAGGTGTACAGGATCCTAGGGGTGAGAAATTTTCCGCAGCCGCCTCCAATATTGGCTCTGGGTCCTGTTCATTACGATTTATGTCCACCTCTTCTAGGCTGAGCCTATTGGGATCTGACTCAGCTAGCGAGAGAAGCTACAGAACGATCCAGCTGCAGAAAAATCTGCCTTGGTCAGGAAGGCTGCTTGTTGAGTGTCTGAAATAGAACTAGAATAAGATGCAGAGACAGGTGTTAGAATCAAATCCTGCTCTGGGGCAAGAGAAGCATTGCCATTCTGAGTATTGTGGGGGCCTTCGGCAGAGCGAATATTCGCTTGAGTTTTTGCTCTGATTCTCTTTCACCTGGTTTCCGCCATAACTATGGGTGACAGTGATCCTCTTTAGGGTAAGCGTGGGTGCAGAAAATAGTTACATGGGTAGTCAGGTTGAAAAAAAAAAAAAAAGACAAGACCATTTAGTTCAGCAAACAGAGCAGGGGAAAAAAATGTATTTTCTTTTATAGAAAACTTACATAAACAATCCTATTCCCACAGTTGATCCAGAAGAAGGCAATTAAACAAAGCATGATCCACCAATACACTCCAGCAAAATGTAAAGGGCACACTCCAGTGGTTTGTAATGACCTGAAAGCGACTTACTCAGCATCAAGTTCACTATATGGACCATTTATATATCTATACATGGGGTGTCGTTAACCACTTAAGGACCCCCCCCCCCCCCCCCCCTGTCGTTGTACGTCGGCACTATGAAGAGGAATATCTTCAGCCTGCCTGACATGTTTCATCATAACAGATGTCTTCAGAGACATCTGTTATGATGAAACATGTCAGGCAGGCTGACATCCATACGCTGATTGCTGCAGCCGTTTGTTCCCATCATTGATGCATGCTGTTTTAAGCTTCAACTAAACTGCCTGTGGATTGCCGCACAGTGGCATACACTGTGACTGCGTGTCACCCCCGCAGGGGATAAAGAAGCTGCCTAAAACGTCACCGTGACCCAGAAACTGCCTGTGGATTGCCGCACAGTGGCATACACTGTGACTGCGTGTCACCCCTGCAGGGGTTAAAGAAGCTGGTGAGTGTCTGCATGATCACAAGACACGAGCACCTGGTCACCAAGATTAATATAGGCAGTGGATGCATGTATGAATACACCTGCCTAGGTCTACAGAAATATCAAGATTTTCACTTATGCTGCACCGAGCACCAGTCACCATTTAATTTATTCAGCATTTCTCATGTTTGATAAAGACTTTTTATATCAATTATTATATGTGGTTGAAAAGAAATTTTTGCTAGCATAGTCACTTTGGATGTTATGTATCAGTTACTCCTTTTGGTTTGACCCCCCACCTCACTTTCTCCCCCCCCCCTCCCCCCCAACAACTCACAGTGGGTCATTTTGCTTATATGCGATTCTGTTTATATGCGTTTTTGTTTATATGCGATTTTGTTTATTCACATGGTAATTTGGTTATATATGATTCACAAGGTATCTTTAATACCTAGGACAGCGCCACATCCACATATTAATCTTTCACTTACCTTTTGTTTTTTTCCATTCTGGTGGAAATTACATCTGTGGAGGCAGCAGTCCAGTCCTTTATGCAATTTTTCCATTTAATCTTCTGTTCCGTTGCGTGGATACACCATTCATATTTCGTGAGCGGCATTCTGTGTTATGTGGAGGAGGGGGTGGATGTCTCAATTTTCATAGATTACACCCAGTAAGGCTGAATGGGCTCAAAGCTTACAGCCTACCCGTGTCACCTGACTGATCCCACCATGTCCCTACACGTGTCACCTGACCGCTCCCACCAAGTCCCTACCCGTGTCACCTGATTGCTCCCACCAAGTCCCTACACGTGTCACCTGATTGCTCCCACCAAGTCCCTACTCGTGTCACCTGACTGCTCACACCAAGCCCATATTTTCTTGTACAAATATCACGCTGAATAAAGAAGTTCTCCTCTCCAGCCTGCACCACCTTTTACCCAAATCATAGCTGTCTAATCATGACCCAAACATCTCCATCCTATCATATCCCATATCCATCCACCCACATTATACAGGAGTTGGTCAGAGAGTGTACTGACATGATACAGAAGTTGGTCAGAGAGTGTGCGGACATGATACATGAGTTGATCAGAGACTGTGCGGACATGATACAGGAGTTGATCAGAGTGTGTGCAGGCATGATAAAGGAGTTGAACAGTGTGCGCAGACATGATACAGAAGTTGGTCAGAGAGTGTGCGAACATGATGCAGGAGTTGATCAGAGAGCGTGCGTAAATGATACAGCCGTTGCCAAATGTGAGCATGGATTAAATTGTGTAGCGGTACCCCGTAGAGGCTGCTGAGTAAAATGGTCCGTCTGTCTTGAAAAAGTCACGTGACGCAACGCGTCGGGAGGAGCCAGTGACGACATACATTTATTGTACCTGTGTTCAAGTGCAGTAGATGTGGTGTGAGGAGACACTCGCTACAACCGACTCTTTCTGCAAAAGCGCTGGCTATTCATATCTAATGTGAGTGGATTTGTTTGCATTTTGGAGTGTATGCTCAAAGTATAAATCATTGCACAATGATATATCTCTCTTCTATCTCATGTTAATACCCATGCAATGGTGAAATTGAGAGGAGCAGCAGGATCAATCAGCTAAACACTATCGGTGATTTGAAAGCCTGAAAGAAGCAGCTTCATGTTTAACCACTTCAGCCCCGGACCATTATGCTGCCTAAGGACCAGAGGTCTTTTTCCAATTTGGCACTGCGTCGCTTTAACTGCCAATTGCACGGTCATGCAAAGCTGTACCCAAACTAAATTTGCGTCCTTTTCTTCCCACAAATAGAGCTTTCTTTTGATGGTATTTGATCACCTCTGCGGTTTTTATTTTTTGCGCTATAAACGGAAAAAGACCGAAAATTTTGAAAAAAAAATGATATTTTCTATTTTGTTATAAAAAAAAATCCAATAAACTCAATTTTAGTCATATATTTAGGCCAAAATGTATTCGGCCACATGTCTTTGGTAAAAAAAAATGTCAATAAGCGTATATTTATTGGTTTGCGCAAAAGTTATAGCGTCTACAAACTAGGGTACATTTTCTGGAATTTACACAGCTTTTAGTTTATGACTTTATGTCATTTCTTGAGGTGCTAAAATGGCAGGGCAGTACAAAACCCCCACAAATGACCCCATTTTGGAAAGTAGACACCCCAAGGAAATTGCTGAGAGGCATGTTGAAGCCATTGAATATTTTTTTTTTTTGTCCCAAGTGATTGAATAATGACAAAAAAAAAAAAAAAATTTACAAAAAGTTGTCACTAAATGATATATTGCTCACACAGGCCATGGGCCTATGTGGAATTGCACCCCAAAATACATTCAGCTGCTTCTCCTGAGTACGGGGATACCACATGTGTGGGACTTTTTGGGAGCATAGCCGGGGCCCCGAAAACCAATCACCGCCTTCAGCATTTCTAAGGGCGTAAATTTTTGATTTCACTCCTCACTACCTATCACAGTTTTGAAGGCCATAAAATGCCCAGATGGCACAAACCCCTCCTCAAATGACCCCATTTTGGAAAGTAGACACCCCAAGCTTTTTGCTGAGAGGCATGGTGAGTATTTTGCAGCTCTCATTTGTTTTTGAAAATGAAGAAAGACAAGAAAAAACTTTTTTTTTTCTTTTTTCAAAACTTTGTGACAAAAAGAGAGGTCTGCAAAATACTCACTATACCTCTCAGCAAATAGCTTGGGGTGTCTACTTTCCAAAATGGGGTCATTTGGGGGGGTTTTGTGCCACCTGGGCATTCCATGGCCTCCGAAACTGCGATAGGCAGTGAAGAGTGAAATCAAAAATTTACGCCCTTAGAAAGCCTGAAGGCAGTGCTTGGTTTTCGGGGTCCCGTACGCGGCTAGGTTCCCAAAAAGTCTCACACATGTGGTATCCCCGTACTCAGCAGAAGCAGAATGTATTTTGGGGTGTAATTTCACATATTTCCATGGCATGTTTGAGCAATATATCATTTAGTGACAACTTTGTGCAAAAAAAAAAAACAAATTTGTCTCTTTCCCGCAACTTGTGTCACAATATAAAATATTCCATGGACTCGACATGACTCTCAGCAAAAAGCTTGGGGTGTCTACTTTCCAAAATGGGGTCATTTGGGGGGGGGGGTTTGAACTGTCCTGGCATTTTATGCACAACATTTAGAAGCTTATGTCACACATCACCCACTCTTCTAACCACTTGAAGACAAAGCCCTTTCTGACACTTTTTGTTTACATGAAAAAATTATTTTTTTTTGCAAGAAATTTACTTTGAACCCCCAAACATTATATATTTTTTTTAAAGCAAATGCCCTACAGATTAAAATGGTGGGTGTTTCATTTTTTTTTTTCACACAGTAATTGCGCAGTGATTTTTCAAACGCATTTTTTGGGGAAAAACACACTTTTTTTTAAATTTTAATGCACTGAAACATGTTGTAATAAATTGGCCAATATATTACAACAAAACACACTATATTGCCCAAATGTTTGATGAAATAAAAAAAATGATCTTAGGTTGAGTACATGGATACCAAACATGACATGCTTTACAATTGCGCACAAACGTGCAGTGGCAACAAAATAAATACATTTTTAAAAGCCTTTAAAAGCCTTTACAGGTTACCACTTTAGATTTACAGAGGAGGTCTACTGCTAAAATTACTGCCCTCGATCAGACCTTCGCGGTGATACCTCACATGCATGGTGCAATTGCTGTTTACGTTTGACGACAGACCGCCGCTTGCGTTCGCCACACAGGGGTGCTTTTTTTTTTTATTATTTTTTTGCTCTTTTATCTTATTTTTAAACTGTTCCTTTCATTTTTTTTTTTTTTAATCATTTTTATTGT
Source organism: Aquarana catesbeiana (assembly GCF_042186555.1). Taxonomy (NCBI): domain Eukaryota; kingdom Metazoa; phylum Chordata; class Amphibia; order Anura; family Ranidae; genus Aquarana; species Aquarana catesbeiana. The sequence goes on from NC_133325.1 coordinate 131,859,559, forward strand.
TATCTCAGAGATGTAAATATCCACTATGATAGCAATAGGTAATGACAGGTACTCTTTTTTGAAGAAATTGGGGTCTATTAGACCCTAGATCTCTCCTCTGCCCTCAAAGCATCTGACCACACCAAGATCGGTGTGATAAAATGCTTTCCCAATGGCGCTGTTTACATTCGGCGAAATCTAAGTCGTGAAATGCTCGTAGCTTCCGGTTTCTTAGGCCATAGAGATGTTTGGAGCCACTCTGGTCTCTGATCAGCTCTATGGTCAGCTGGCTGAATCACCGGCTGCATTCTCAGGTTCCCTGTTGAGACAGGAGAGCCAGAGAAAAACACGGAAGACGGTGGGGGGGCATTCCCTCCCACGGCTTGTAAAAGCAGTCTAGAGGCTAATTAGCCGCTAGGATTGCTTTTACATGAAAGCCGACCGCTGGCTGAAAAGAATGATACCAAGATGATACCTAAACCTGCAGGCATCATTCTGGTATAACCACTCAAAGTCGTGAATGGCGTACCTGAAGACAAAAAAATGGTTAACAATAAAACACAGTAAACGGTAAAGTATAAAAAATTGCATACCTGAAAAACAAACATGATAAAACATAACAATAAAACATTGCAGAATAGAATACAGTAAAAAAGAGCAGAACAATAGAGAGAGAGGAGAGAGAGAGAGAACAATAAAACGACAACTATTTTTTAAATATATATATATATATATATATATATATATATATATATATATATATTTTTTTTTTTTTTTTTTACACTGTTTTTGTAACTAACTTTTACAACTGGAACCGGCTCCAGGTTCGGGTCTCTCAAAATGCGATGGCATCTTGGGAGACCCTGTGAAAGTGTGCCTAGTCTGTGGAATGCTGTACCCTACGCTAATACTCAACTAGTGAATGGTAGCGTTCAAAAACATTCACCAATGCAAAGACCAGGATTGTCAGGACAGGAGGGACAATAATAGCGGGTGTCACGCCTATATCTGCGCTTGCTGCAGACACGACATCTTTTTTGGGGGGGTTCGTTGGGTAGGGGTACTCGGGAGGACATAAAGAAAATGACTCTCATGCACCCGACTGCATTTGGTTGGGGATGTGAATGGGGGAAGTAAAGGCGCTGCAGAAGTGGTGGGTTCCCAATTATTAGGATTGGCGAATGCAGCAGGAAGGGCACTATGGGCACGACGGGCCTGTTTGTCTTCTTCTTGGTGGCAGCGGGACACTACTTGTGCTTGCCATCTCACCAGCTTGAACTGCACTTATGGGACTCGCCACGTCACCAAGTGTTACTGCAGTGCTTGTTTGACCATGACCGGGGTGAACTAGGCCGCTGGCGCTTGCTAGTTCACCAAAACGCTACCAAAAAAACTGTTAGTGATCGCAGGGATCAGGCCTGACTCTGCGAACGCTGCAGTTATGCGTTTAGTGTTTTGTAAGTGACAGTGATCGATCGATACTGCACTTGGGTGGGCTGGGCGGAGGGGCAAAACGCAGGTGCTAGCAGGTATCTGGGCTGATCCCACTAACACTGCGTTTTTGGGAACCCTAAACTGCTGGGGACGCTAGTATAGATCTGATCGGATCAGATATTGATTCGTTCAGATACTATACCACTAAGGGAGGTGTACGGTGCGCGCGTGGGTGTTAGTGGTACTGGCGCTAAACTGACGCTGCCTGGGGCTGGTGCTTGCCAGTTCACCAAAATGCTACCAAAAAAATTGTTAGCGATTGCAGGGATCAGGCCTGACTCTGTGAACGCTGCAGTTATGCGTTTAGTGTTTTGTAAGTGACAGTGATCGATCGATACTGCACTTGGGTGGGCTGGGCCGGGCGGAGGGGAAAAACGCAGGTGCTAGCAGGTATCTGAGCTGATCCCGCTAACACTGCGTTTTTGGGAACCCTAAACTGCTGGGGACGCTAGTATAGATCTCATCGGATCAGATATTGATGCGTTCAGATACTATACCACTAAGGGAGGCATATGCTGCGTGCGTGGGTGGGTGTTAGCGGTACTGGCGCTAATCTGACGCTGCCTGGGGCAACGCATATCACCGCCGGGCGATCAGGGGGTTAAACTTTTATTCGGTAATAAACGGCGGGTGCCCTGACACTATAAAAAATAAACGAACTAACCAGCGTCACCCGTAACGGTTGTACGGTGATCAGTGGTGAAAGGGTTAACTAGGGGGCAATCAAGGGGTTAAAACATTTATTAGATAGTATATGGGGGTCCCTGTCGCTATAAAACGCTGACGGTGAACCTAAATATTTACGTCCCTAACTAGTGTCACCAGCGACACTAATACAGCGATCAGAAAAATGATCGCTTAGCGACACTGGTGACGGGGTGATCAAGGGGTTAAAACTTTATTGGGGGGGTTAGGGGGGTACCCTAGACCTAAAGGGGGCTAACAGTAACTGTCCTAACACAGTAACTGTCACAAACTGACACCATGCAGTAATCAGAAAAAAAACAAAAAAACAAAAACCTGCTTGGTGTCAGTGTGACAGGGAGGGGGGGAGGGGTGATTGGGGGGTGATCGGGGGGCGATCGGGGGGGGGGCGAAATCGGGGGTGTTTTGTGTGCCTGGCATGTTCTACTGTGTGTGTAGTGTTTGAGCACTCACATAGATGTCTTCTCTCCTCGGCGCCGGAACGGAAAATACCGAGCCGAGGAGAGATGACATAATTTCCTTTGCTGCTGTTTAGCATACAGCAGCAAAGAAAGATTCTGATTGGCCGGCAGCGATCGCGAGGGGGGGGGGGGGGGGGGGGCCACGAATGGATGGCCTCCCCCTCACCTCCGATCGCCGGGAGACAAAAGAGGACTGCCTCGGGCACCGGGGGGGGGGGGTTGGGTTGGGGGGCAGAGATGGGGTCCGATCTGACCCCCCACCCGCGGGAGGCAGATCACGTAGATCTACGTGATTTTGCCTGCCCGTGCCAAAGTATATCGGCGTGAGGCGGTCCTTAAGTGGTTAACATATTAGGGAGCTCTTTCTGCTGATCTCCATGTGTTATACAGTGGGGACGGAAAGTATTCAGACCCCCTTAAATTCTTCACTCTGTTATATTGCAGCCATTTGCTAAAATCATTTAAGTTAATTTTTTTTTCCTCAATGTACACACAGCACCCCATATTGACAGAAAAACACAGAATTGTTGACATTTTTGCAGATTAAAAAAAGAAAAACTGAAATATCATATGGTCCTAAGTATTCAGACCCTTTGCTGTGACACTCATATATTTAACTCAGGTGCTGTCCATTTCTTCTGATGATCCTTGAGATGGTTCTACACCTTCATTTGAGTCCAGCTGTGCTTGATTATACTGATTGGACTTGATTAGGAAAGCCACACACCTGTCTATACAAGACCTTACAGCTCAATGAGCATGTCAGAGCAAATGAGAATCATGAGGTCAAAAGAACTGCCTGAAGAGCTCAGACAGAATTGTGGCACGGCACAGATCTGGCCAAGGTTACAAAAAAATGTCCGCTGCACTTAAGGTTCCTAAGTGCACAGTGGCCTCCATAATCCTTAAATGGAAGACGTTTGGGACGACCAGAACCCTTCCTAGAGCTGGCCGGCCGTCCGGCCAAACTGAGCTATCGGGGGAGAAGAGCCTTGGTGAGAGAGGTAAAGAAGATACCAAAGATCACCGTGGCTGAGCTCCAGAGATGCAGTCGGGAGATGGGAGCAAGTTGTAGAAAGTCAACCATTACTGCAGCCCTCCACCAGTCGGTGCTTTATGGCAGAGTGGCCCGATGGAAGCCTCTCCTCAGTGCAAGACACATGAACGCCCGCATGGAGTTTGCTAAAAAAACACCTGAAGGACTCCAAGATGGTGAGAAATAAGATTCTTTGGTCTGATGAGACCAAGATAGAACTTTTTGGCCTTAATTCTAAGCAGTATGTGTGGAGAAAAAAAGGCACTGTTCATCACCTGTCCAATACAGTCCCAACAATGAAGCATAGTGGTGGCAGCATCATGCTGTGGGGGTGTTTTTCAACTGCAGGGACAGGACGACTGGTTGCAATCGAGGGAAGGATGAATGCGGCCAAGTACAGGGATATCTTGGACGAAAACCTTCTCCAGAGTGCTCAGGACCTCAGACTGGGCCGAAGGTTTACCTTCCAACAAGACAATGACCCTAAGCACACAGCTAAAATAACGAAGGAGTGGCTTCATAACTCCTTGACTGTTCTTCAATGGCCCAGCCAGAGCCCTGACTTAAACCCAATTGAGCATCTCTAGAGAGATCTAAAAATGGCTGTCCACCGTTTACCATCCAACCTGACAGAACTGGAGAGGATCTGCAAGGAGGAATGGTAGAGGATCCCCAAATCCAGGTGTGAAAATCTTGTTGAATCTTTCCCAAAAAGACTAATGGCTGTATTAGATCAAAAGGGTGCTTCTACTAAATACTGAGCAAAGGGTCTGAATACTTAGGACCATGTGATATTTCAGTTTTTCTTTTTTAATAAATCTGCAAAAATGTCAACGATTCTGTGTTTTTCTGTCACTATGGGGTGCTGTGTGTACATTAATGAGGGAAAAAAAATGAACTTAAATGATTTTAGCAAATGGCTGCAATATAACAAAGAGTGAAAAATTGAAGGGGGTCTGAATACTTTCTGTCCCCACTGTATTACATTCATCTTTCTTTATATCTGAATTAGAGCATGACCTAGGATCTGTTACTAATGATGTATTGTAGGCTGACTGTCTGAACTTTTAGGTATTAGATCCCACCATTAGTGATCTGAAGACACTTTACACATTTTTAGCACAGATAATTTATTATTTATTATATAATACTTTCACAGAAGCACGTTTTTGGATATTTGTATCATTATATCACTAATTGTTTTGTTGACACTGACTCAGCCAGGCCTAAAGCAAATGCCATTCACAGACAGGGACAGCGGGTCTCTATGGTGTAAAGAAAATAGTAAGCTCTGGTACTAGCTGTCGCACATGCGGCTACTGATCCTAGTCAGCCCTCTTCAGGCCCTGCCAGCCCTCCTAACTGCAACTGCCTGACTCCACTGCCCACAACACCAGTGTCCTCTCCTCTGGTTCTGCACCCATCTCCGACTGCAATCTCCCAGTCCTCTCAGGTGTGCCTCCCTAGTCCTCCCAACTGTGCATGCCACTCACCAGCACTCTTGGCTGCAACCGATGGTTCCTCTCCCTGGAAACTTGCCCCGCAGTACTCTCTCGCTGTCCTCTCTTGCTCCTCCTGTCCAGGACACTTCTACATTTTGTTGGAGAGCCCTGTCCGCACCCGAGTCCAGGCCAAAGGTCACATTCTCCCCCCCTGAATGGGGAGCTCCCTCTAAAGCCTGGACAGCCTCAGTACACCATCGCCAACTCTTCCATCCGACAACTTCTCCCAAACTGGGCTGACCCTGGGTATTTAAGGAGGCCTGCCCCCTGCTAATTTCAAGTTGGGGTTGGTCACGGCTCCTCAGAATTCCCCAGGCAGCTCCACATTCCCCTTCCTCCTCTTTCCAGAACCTTCTAGAGAGCTCTGGAAAGAAGAGGGAGATCTTGGTGATGCTGCTTGTGAGTCACCCAGCTTCTACCCTGAGCAACTCCCAGCATCAAACAAAAACAAACAGGCCTGGCTGCCAGCCAGGCAGACTGGCCTAAATTTACCTACACTAACAACTCTCACTATAGAACCTACACTACTAGAAGGTGCTACAATTTGTGTAAAATTTTGGGCGTTGACTTAAAGGGGTGTGGTTTAAAACAATCTGAGATGACTTACATAGCACAGAATGTGGTAAGGTTAAATAGGGAATGTACAGTGCAGAGTGGACGGTGGTGGGTAGTATATGCAGGAGAGGAGTGCATAGTGTACAAAGGTGGGTAGTATGTGCAGGTGAGGAATGCAGAGTGTATAGTGGTGGGTAGTATGTGCAGGAGAGGAGTGCGGAGTGTATGGAGGTGGGTAGTATGTGCAGGAGAGGAGTGCACAGTATGTAGGTGGGTATTATGTGCAGGTGAGGAATGTGGAGTGTACAGTGGTGGGTAGTATGTGCAGGATGGTGTCAGTAGGACAGTGGACAGTGTTAGTAGTTCTTTTTTTTTATTTTACAATTTAATTTTTTTAGTATTTTTTTTTTTTCAAAATGCTTTTTTGAGACCAGTGAATGGTCTTAGTAGAGCAATGGACCGGGTCAGAATTTTTTTTATTTTTTACAATTTTATTTAATTTTTACAATTTTTGTACTATTTTTTTCACAATGATGGGGGATGGGGTTTTATTTTAATACATTTTTTCACAGTGCTTTAAGGGAAGGGGGTGGGGCAGTGGAGGGCGTCGGTGGGGCAGTGGAGGGTGTTGTGGAGCAGTGGACGGTGTCGGTGAGGCAGTGGACGGTGTCGGCGGGGCAATGGATGGTGTCAGAGGGGCAGCAGTGGTTGATATCAGTGGGGCAGTTGTTGGTGTCAGTGGGGCAGTGGACGGTGTCAGTAAGGCAGTGGATGTTTTTTTATTTTTATCTTTTTTTTACAATTTAATCTGTTTTTAATTTTTTTTCACAATCCTTTTTGGGGGTGAGGGCTTGGGGCTGTTAGTATTTTTTTTTCTTTGTTACAATTTTATTTTGTAACATGTATGTATTTTTTTTTTTTTTTTTTAGCCCTGTTTTGGGGGAGGAGGGGGGGGCTTTGGTGGGATATCAGGGGTCTAAACAGACCCCTGACATCTCCCCTTTGAGACAGAGAGAGGGACTTAGGACAAAGGTTCCTTTCTCAGAATTGGAGATGAATGGAGAGGAGACAGAGGCTCCTGTCCATTCATAAACTAAAGCAGAGTAACACACAGGTTACTCTGCTCAGTTATCACAGGACACAGGAGCGATCGGTAACGAATGCTCACTATGTCCCATTCAGAAAAGAAAGGGGCAGGTAAATTACATAATGGCCCCTTTCTCTGTTCTCCATCTAGGCAGATCCCCCAGCGGAAGAGGAGAGGAGGGAAGCTGGCTGCGGGGGGACGAGGAGGAAGACACAGAGACACAGATGAGGAGGATACGGAGGGGGGCCAGAGAAGAAGCGGGGGGGGTGGTGGAGAATATGGGCGCTGGAGTAGGAGGAAGACACAAGGGACAGTCGGGGATGATTGGTGCAGCAGGGGACAGTTGCTCGCACCGATCTCCCTGTATGGCTTTTCATCAGCCGCTTCTCCTCTCCCTCCTGCGGCTTTCAGCTGAAAAATAATGCAGGGGGATCGGTGCTCACAGCTGTCCCTCCGCCGCACCATCATCCCGAATGTCACTGGACATGAATGCAGGAGTGATAGGGGCGTGAGTGACAGGGGCGTGAGCGCGCTCTGCTTTTGCCCAGAATGCGCTCTGCCTCTCTTGTGCGCGCTCTAGCCAAGGGCAGTGTAGAGGTGGGAGGGGAGTCTGCTGGCATCACAACCTCTCCCACCGAGCACCGAACAGACCCGCCCACTAAATCCAGAGTTTTTTGGGGCTCCAAATAGAGAAAGGGGAGATATTTGAAGGGTAAGGATACATACAGGAGGCATGTATATCCTTTTAGTTCAGCACTATGGCAGTACTATAATTGACGAGAGTGGGTTTACATCCACTTTTAGAATAAATTGCCGAAATGTGACTTTTAAGTCTATCAAAATTATTACATAAATATTCAATGGGCGTCATAGACTTGATATCTGAGTTACACTTTAAAGAAAGCGTTAAGAAGTTAACTATCTGATAATATTGGGAGAATTCAGATTCCGGCATCAGATGTTTTTCAATCAGAAACTGTTTAGTTAACCACTTGCCAGCTGGGCACTTAAACCTCCTTCCTAACCAGACCAATTTTCAGCTTACGGTGCTCTCACATTTTGAATGACAATTACTCAGTCATACAACACTGTACCCATATGAAATTTTTGTCCTTATTTTCACACAAATAGAGCTTTCTTTTGGTGGTATTTAATTTTTCTTTGTTTCTCTTATAAAATTTAGCAAATTAGTAATTTTATTTATTTATTTATTCAATTTATTTCAGGTACTTATATAGCGCCGTCAATTTACGCAGCGCTTTACATATACATTGTACATTCACATCAGTCCCTACCCTCAAGGAGCTTACAATCTAAGGTCCCTAACTCACATTTTACATACATTTTGGCCAAAATTTATACTGCTACATATCTTTGGTAAAAATAAATACAAATTGGTGTATATTATTTGGTCTTTGTGAAAGTTATAGAGTCCACAAGCTATGGTGCCAATATCTGAAAATTGATCACACCTGAAGTACTGATGGCCTAATTTCTTGAGACCAACATGCCAGAAAAGTACAATTACCCCCCAAATGACCCTTTTTGAAAAGAAGACACTCCAATGTATTTAGAAAGATGCATGGTGAGTTTTTTGAAGTTGTCATTTTTTTCCCACAATTCTTTGCAAAATCAAGATTTTTTTTTTTTCTCTTCACAAAATTGTCATATTAGCAGGTTATTTCTCACACACAACATATGCATACCACAAATTACAACCCAAAACACATCCTGCTAATACTTCAGAGTATGGCAATACCGCGTGTGAGACTTTTACACAGTGTAGCCACATACAGAGGCCCAACATGCAGGGAGCACCTTCAGGCGTTCTGGAGCACCCAGGCCAATTCTGACATTTCTCTCCTACATGTAAAAATCATCATTTATTTGCTAGAAAATTACATAGAACCCCAAAACATTACATATGTTTTTTTAGCAAAGACCCTAGAGAATACAATGGCGGGCGTTGCAACTTTTTATCTCGCACGGTATTTGCGCAGTAATTTTTCTAATGCGGTTTTTTTTTTTGGAGAAAAAAAAAAAAAAAAACAGTTCTGTGCTCTAAAAAAAACAACAAAACAGTAAAGTTAGCCCAATGTTTTTGCATAATGTGAAAGATGAAGTTACGCCGAGTAAATAGATACCTAACAAGTCACCCTTCAAAATTGCACACGCTTGTGGAATGGCGCCAAACTTCGCTACTTAAAAATCCCCATAGGCAACGCGATAACATTTTTTACTGGTTACATGTTTTGAGTTACAGAGGAGGTCTAGGGCCAAAATTATTGCTCTCGCTCTAACGTTCACAGCGATACCTCACATGTGTGGTTTGAACACCGTTTTCATATGTGGGCAGGACTTGCGTATGCGTTCGCTTCTGCATGTGAGAACACGGGGACAGGGGTGCTTTAAAAAAATTTTTTTTACATTTTTGTTCATTTTACTTTATTTTAGTTTGACCCTGTTTTCCAAAAAAATACATTTTTTTGATGACTTTTATTCTTATTACAAGGAATGTAAACATTCCTTGCAATAGGTATATGGCATGACAGGTCCTCTTTACAGTGAGATATGGGGCCAATAAGACTCCACATCTCACCACCTCTAGGCTGTGAAGACTAAAATCAAAAAAAAAAAAAAAAAAAAAAGAAAGAAAAGATTCTGGCTTCGATCGTAGCGGTGAGTCGGTAGAAGCACTGGAGGGCGGCGGGAGACGTCCCCTCTCGCCTCCCGTAAGAATGATTAAGCACCGGAACAGCTGCTATGATTGTTCTTATGGTGTAGGGAATCGCCGGCTGAAAAAGCAGATATCTGAATGATGCCTGTAGCTGCAGGCATCATTCAGATATCCCCACACAAAGTCAAGGACGTCATATGACGGCGGGTGGAAAGTGGTTAAAACGCATTTTTTTTTAACACAAAGTTGTCCATTTATACAATATATTTCTAACACATAGCATGTACATACCAAAAATAACACCCCAAAATAGATTCTCCTACTCCTCCCGAGTACAGCGATACCACATGTGTGAGACTTCCACAGCCTGGCCGCATACAGAGGCCGAGTACGGCTGAGCATGGCCGAGTATGGCTGGGTATCGCAGAGTATGGCTGGGTATCGCAGAGTATTTTATGGAGCGATCACGTGGTAAACGGCCACTATCAGAGGCCATTTACTGTGATCCGTGATGCGCCGGGTCCTCTGGACCCAGCAGTAACTGATGTTCTCGGGGGCGCGCGAGAGCGGGATTCTGGGAGGACGTCACTGAACGTCCTCCCAGGGCGAATCCCTGTATCCTGGCTGTCCAGAAGACTAGAGCCAACCGGGCTGCCCGAATCTCTAAGATATTGATGGGCAGGCATTTTTCTGACCAGGACCATTTCACCTGGACTGATGTTTCCTCCAGGACTGCTCCCCAGCCTAAAAGACTGGCGTCCGTGGTCACCGCCCTCCAGGATATTGGCGGAAATGATTTTGCCCTTAGCAAGTTATTGGGCCTCAACCACCATGAGAGATTCAGTCTCACCCCTGGGGACAGAGACATAGGACAATCCAAGGCTTGAGTGTCCTTTGTTCCAGGCCTCCAGAATGTTGTTCCGAAAGGTCCTTGAATGGTACTGTGCGTAAGCGACTGCGTCAAATGACGATACCATCTTGCCCAGTAACCTCATGCATAGCCAGATAGAAGGCTTCTTCTTTCTCTTTATGATCCGGACAAGCTCCATTATGGTCCTGGCCTTCGTGGAAAGCAAAAACACCTTTGCCTGGGTTGTGTCCAAAATCAGGCCCAGGTACACCAGAACCTGAGCCGGTCGAAAGGCTGACTTTTCCACATTCAGAACCCAACCCAGGAGTTCCAAGAACTGAACCATCCTGGCTACATTTCGTGCCAGGTCTGGGTGTGATCGATCTTTGAGTAGAAGATCGTCGAAATACCCCACAACTGAGATTCCTTGAGATCTTAGGGATGCCAACACCGGGGCCAGAATCTTTGTGAACACCCGACGGGCCGTGGCTAGACAGAATGGTAGAGCCATGAATTGAAAGTGATGCTTCTCTACTGCGAAGCGCAGAAATCTTTGATGAGGTTTGAAAATTGGTACATGCAGGTATGCATCCTTGATATCTATGGATGTCAAATACTCCCCTCTTCTTAGGGAAGCTACCACAAATGAATCGACTCCATACGGAAGGATCAAATGTTCAGGAATTGATTGAGAGCTTTGGAGGTCCAAGATGGGCCTTACCGCTCCACTCCCAAACCCTTGAATCTTTCCTTGTGCGGAACCTTGATAATCACGCCCTGCACTTCCAGTCGTTCTAAGGTCTGGAATAGACACTTTTTTCCTGGATTTGTGGGAACATTGAAACTCAGATACCGAGAAGGAGGGAACTCTCGGAACTCTATTTTGTAGCCATGTGCCACAGTGGAAATGACCCACCTGTCCTGCACCAGATTCGTCCAAGATTCCGAGAAAAACTGCAGCCTTCTCCCCACCGGTCCCTTCATAAGGAAGACTTGGAGTTTGGCTTGGCTGATTTTTGAGCCCAGGGTTTTTTCTGACCCCGACGCCTCCTAAGCCCAGACGGCTGTTGCGGTCCAAAATGCTTGGGCGATGAAGCCCTCAGCCCTGGAGCACTGGGAATCTTAAAGGATGGCTGTTTACCTCTCCTTTTGACAGGAAGCAGCGCACTCATACCCCCTGAGATTTTTTGGATATATTCATCTAGATCTTCCCCAAATAGGCTTCTCCATTTAACGGAAATGCTGACAGTAATCTTTTGCACAGCAACTCCGCCGACCAGTTCTTACCATAAGACCCTGCGCATATGTACCGACAGTAGCGCAAAACGAGACATCTGCTGAATGGAATCCTTCAGTGCCTGTCTAATGCAAAGCACAAAGCGTGAGGAAGCTCCGATAATCCCTCGGTAGTCTCCTCCTGAGAAGGTAGGTTCCTAGCCAACCTCTTAAAACGGTCCTTCGAGGACTGGCAAATACCAATAGCCGCAACTGCCGGCTGTACAGCTGAATCGGAAACCGCAAAAGAAGCTTTAAGCAAGGATTCTAGCTTTTTATCAGCTGGATCCTTAAATACTTGAGCATTGTCAACTGGACAGGCTAAACTTTTATTCACTGAAGAAATGGCATCATCAACCAAAGGCATGCACCATTTCTTCCTGAACTTTTCCTCCATCGGTCAAAGGGAGGAAAACCTTTTAGGAGGCATGAACACTGTCAGGATGACTCCAGTCTGCATAAATCACCTGCTCCAACAAGGGATGCAAAGGGAAAGCCTGGGAACTTTGCTGAGGATGCAAAGATCCTAATGGAGAACAGGAGGCTTCTGGCACCTGTACTGGGGGCAATTTAAACCCAGTTCTTACCATTTCAGCAAGAGATTGGATGAACAACCTTTGGGAATGAGAACCTGAAACAGGCTCCTCCGAACCTGACTCCTCTGAAGAGTTATGCTCAGCTTCCCCCTCCTCCAGGTACTTCATGGCCACTTCCTCTACATCCTCTGCCCAATCCGGTCCTAACTCCGGGGCACCCTCCCGGCTATGAGAGTCCTGGCATTCTGTTGTATTCCCACTGGGGCCAGACTCAGGAGAAGGAGATCTATTACGCTTCTTCCCTCCTTGGGATACTGCGGCGATCATACCCGCTATTTTGCCCCCAAGGCCAGCTAAGGCTGATGCCAAATTGTCTTTAGTGACGTAAGCTGAGGCAGAGACATTGGTAGTGGCCACAATGCCTGACAGGCATAATGGCTCAGATTCGCCAGATGTCACAGGTCTTTCAGGGGAGACAGCACAGCAGTAATATGGGACAGGTCCTCTGACCCTGAGGGTGGAACACTTGCTCTCTTGCCTGCTGCACCCCCCCCCCCACTTCGATTTCTGGAAGACATTGCTTACTGGTAATCCCAGAACGAAGAACAAAACTCCCTCCGAATAACAAAACTGTGATCCAGCATACAGCAGCTATCACAGCCTTTTAACAATCCCCCAGCCAATACATGTAGCAGCCGTGTCCAAACCATCTAGACTCACGTGCCCAGTAAAGAGAAACCGCTCTGTGTCCCTTCAGCGTTCCGCCACGAGCCACAGCAGTCTCAGCTGCTCTTGCTGCATCGGCGTCCTGAGTCAACCACTGACGTCAGATGCCGACTATCGCTCCTGCGTACACTCTTGTGTCATGAGCACGCCCGCGGGCCACGTGCACGCTAGCATCCTGCACATGCTCGCACCACTCTGGCAGCATTGCATACCAAGACACAGAGCCCACTCACACTAATATCTAGTGGTCTGACGCAGTACTGCCAGCAGCCGGAGGAAAGAAAAAAAAAAAAAACAGTATTCAAAGAGGGAGTACTTACCAGTCCTCGCTACAGGATCTGTTTAAAACAGATCCAGTCTTCCCCATCACGGCAGGTCTTGTCACTACCGGACCTTCAAGGACCGGGTCTCCCTTTAGCTCAGGGTCCACACCCTTGGACCCGTAAAGCACCCTGTTGGTTTACCTTGGGCCAAAAAAAGACCAGAATTACCAAGTATCAGGGTCTAGAACTATATAGGACACATTACGGGCAAAACCTCGCTACCTTATTTCCGAAGCTCGGGTACCATCCATTTTAGCTTTCATGCCATCTGAATGGGTCCGATCATAACGCCCTCTACTGGGACATCATTTGAGTTTTGAAGAGCTTCAACAGCCATGATCAACACCTTCAAGGCACTGGCGAAAAAACTGAGGTACTTCCTGTATGGGAGGGGTTATATGGGGGGACTTTGTCTATTGGTTGCCAGTGTCCAATCACCATAGGTGGCGTATAACCCAGATAGACATTATTATGGTGCTCTGTGTCCCGTGATGTACGATAAAGAAATCTTCGGAAGAATGTCATCTTTAAAAGAAGTCCAGCCTGAACTATTAGGCTGGGCTACTCCTCTGGTCACAGGAGTGCAATTTGTTTTGCATTTGTGACCCATTTTCAGCAGAGAGCGGTCTGAGGTCCGCTGACGTCACTGTCATCAGTCAAAGCAGAGTGTCATCCTGACTTCCTAAGTCTGGATCTGCCAGCTGCCTTGACTGATGGCAGTCTCAGTGAGCCGCTAAGATGCTGAGACAGTCGCTGACCCACCACACCACAACTCAGCGCTCCAATGAGCGTGGAGGAGCAGAGTGGAGAGACGCTGACTGACAGGCAGCAGCTCTCCTCTCGGGGATCTAAGAGAACCGAGCCATCGGCGGTGTTCGGTGGCTCAGTTCTCAGTGCAGACACGGCGGGGGACAGATGCAGCATCGGTCTGGTGCTGCATCCACCTAGGAAAGTATGAGTCTCAACTTAAAAAACAAAACAAAAAAAAAAAAAAAACTTATTTCTCTTTTAAATAATGTAATCTACCAAACCATGATGGAGGATTTAATTGCCATTTTACTAAAGCCTCAGACTTCAGGGGGATCATTTTTGAATACAGAGTATGCAAGGTTGGAGTAATAAAAGTTCCTAAATAAGGAAGGGTTTTTGTTTGCCATTTAAAATTACAAGTTTGTTGAAGAGCTGGAACTGTTCAGTTATCCAATGATATATTCAATGCTTGGGATTTAGTGTGGTTTATAGTGAGACCAGATACCTGAAGTAAATATATTTCTGAAGGTGCTATTGACAACCTATGCAATCTCTACATACAAAGAAACCAAAGAAATAAGTTCAGAAATTAAGTTATGTGTAATAAAATGAAATGACACAGGAAAAAAGTATTGAACACGCTAACTGAAATTTAATACTTCGTACAAAATCTATTGTAAAGACAGCTTTAGGATGCCTCCTGAATAGAGAAACTATTTGCATGCATTGCTCAGGTGTGCTTTCGGCCCATTCTGCACAGTCTTCAAATCTTGAAGGTTCTGTGGGCATCTTCTATGAGCTCTGATCTTTAGTTCTTCCCATAGATTTTCTATTGGAATCAAGTCAGGTGATTGGCTGGGCCATTCTAGCAGTTTTATTTCTTTGAAACCAATTGAGTTTCCTTGGCTTGTGTTTGGGATCATTGCCTTGCTGAAATGTCCACCCTCATTTCATCTTCATCACCTGGTAGATGGCAGCAGATTTTTTTTTTTATAAGAATGTCTTCGTACATTTTTCCCTTCCTCCTTCCTTCAGCCTAGGTTCACACTGACAGCAGGAATGAAATAATTCCCGCATGTCAGTCCCGGCTTCAGGGGCGATTTCAGAGACACCTGTGCGGTTTCTGCAGATGTCTATTGAAATCGCATTCCCGAAGTCGCCAAAAGTAGTACAGAAACTACTTTTGGGAATTGGTGCAGCGCCGCAAATGTGGCGTTGCACCGATTCGGACAGTGACATTGCCGACAATAGCTGCCGATTTGGCATGCAATTTGACATGTCGAGTCGCATGCCAAATCGCTGTAATGTGAACCCGTGCTAAATGAGATGAAATTTGGCAGTACCGTATGCTGAAAAAAAACCCACATTCAAACTTTACTGTAGCTATGGGGGTGTTTTTGGGGTGATGTGTAGTGCCTTTTGACTTCCAAAATATGATGTGCTTTCCACTTCTGGATTATGGCCCCAACAGTGCTCACTGGAATATTCAGAAGTTTAGAAATCCTTCTATAACCAATGCCATGAGAGAGCTCTTTGTTTTTATCCATCACAAGATATTACTTGTGTGACACCTTGGTAAAGAGACCCCTTTCTACAGGGCATCAGTTGAGACCCAACCAGAGGATATTAAATTCCACAGACAAGGGGCAGGATTGCTTTCTAATTACTGATAGCTTTCAGCAGGTGTATTGGCTTTACATGCCTTTTTGCACCTCCCTTTCGCAATATCATTGAGCCACTCTGGGGAGATCTCAAAACGTGCCGTTCATGCAAGACAGCCCAAGAAGTTACAGAAAATGGAGGCTTTTTGCCAAGAGGAATGGGCAGCTTTATCATCTGAGAAGATAAAGAGCCTCATCCACAAATACCACAAAAGACTTCAAGCTGTCATTGATGTTAAATGAGGCAATACACAGTATTAAGAACTGGTGTATGTAAACTCAGCGCCCCTGAGCTCCCCTTATACTTACCTGAGTCCCGTAATTCCCATTACGGGAAAGAGCACACCAGCTTCGGCCGGTGTCTCATGTCCTGATTGTATAGATTGATAGCAGCGCAGCCACTGGCTCCCGCTGCTGTCAATGTAATCCAATGATGGGGCGGAGCAGAGTCCTGCTGTCTGCGTCTACAGATGCAGGACACGGGAACGCACCCGCATGTTCTTTTTTTTTTTTTTTTTTCTAGTAAAGCAGGGGGTGGGGGTTGGAGACGTTTTGGAGCATTTTCACTCATCACACATAAGGCAGTCCATACACCTGAATACGCTGCCCTACATGCAACAATCGCCCCAAAAAAGCTTCAGAACTATTTTTTACTTTTAGAGCGGAGCTTGGTGCGTTTTTTTTTTTTTTTTTACTGTGATTTTTGGTGCCGCATGTTTCTGAAATGCAAGGAAACTCACAGATGTGAATGGAGCCTCATTGTTCTTGTGTTACCGCACCAATTTCACTTTCAGGCCCCCATTCACATCTAGCATAGAGAAAGCGCACATTTTGTGGCTTGTTTTTCCTGTGACACACATAGGGCAGCCTGCGGATTTCAATTGGCTGTGCTATATGCGGCTTATAGGAAATTTGGGCATTTTGTGGATTGCGTGTTTTTACTGTGCGTTTGCAGCATTTGCCCCTCGTTTTTTCACATGGCAAAATGTGTGTTTGCTTCTGTGTTTGGTGTGCCGTTAACAATTAATGGCACTAAAAGTGCAACTAGTAATTTTAGGTGTATAAATATGGCCATTACGCTATACAATCTGATTGTACAATCTCCTTTAGATCTGCCATCAATTATGAAGTGCAAGGCCTGCCTGATTGGATATAGAGTGATTGGCTAGATAGACGTTTCCTCCTATTATATAAATTTTGTAAATCTAAAGGAGATTGTACAATCAAATTGTATAGTGTATGGCCACCTTTATACACCTAAAATTACTAGTTGCGCTTTCAGTGCCATTAATTGTTAACGGCGCATCAGACACAGAAGCAAACACATTTTGCCATGTGAAAAAAAACGAGTGGCAAATGCTGCAAAACGCACAGTAAAAAACACGCAACCCACAAAACGCCATAATCACACTTCATCCATGCAGACATATATTCACAGATAAACAATATATCCGCCTCATCCGACACCTCAGGAACACCAAGTTGAAGCTCCAACCTGGAGCTGGAAAGGTAGCCATCTTAGGAGACTCTGGTAACAACCATTGTAAGCCAGAAGCCATTTTAAAAGGGTAACTAGAATACATTGACATTTTGTTGATAAGTTGCTTAACTTGACAGCCTATCGATAGCTCTCTTCTTATACCTAAATTGCTCTCCCCAACCTTATAACCATTTACATTTTCCTCTAATTTTATTTTTGCATTCCTAATATTTCATTTTTTTGCGCCATAATGGCGTATCAATTATCGTAGTTTAACGCTTATTCCTTCTGCAGGGAGTAACCGTTGGATTCAGTAAAACTCGGACTATTGTCTGATAGTTAATTTTGGTCATCTCATCTACAGGCAGAAATTAATTTTTTAATTAATTCGATTATATATATATATATATAAAACTATATATCATCGAGTGTTATGTTTTTTTTTTGTGTGTGTAAATTTCTACTATGTCCGCCTACAATCAAA
This sequence comes from Aquarana catesbeiana, assembly GCF_042186555.1. Lineage (NCBI taxonomy): Eukaryota > Metazoa > Chordata > Amphibia > Anura > Ranidae > Aquarana > Aquarana catesbeiana. Next base: position 131,877,140 of record NC_133325.1, read on the forward strand.
CTATTTAATGGTGTGTTTTATTGAAGAAATAATAATTTATTGTCAATAGCCAGTCCGTAGTCACAGTGATCAACCATTGGTTTAAAATTACTCAAAATAATGAATCCTTCAGGCAATTCCTGACACAAGCGAATAACACTGCCATTAAGGACCTTGTAAAAAATCTATACAGCTAGCTGATATAAATCTATACAGCTAGCTGATATACTGACCCACTGACTCCAAGACATTCCGATTGACAGCTTCAAAAATAGAGTGTCATTAAAAAAAGAACTAACCTGCATAAACATTCAGGGTCAGTGACTTTAGTTAAACCCCAGGTATAGGTTCCAATGCATAGCTATGTTGGTCTAGCTTGGACCAATGGAGGTATGCATATGCCATATACAGTATCATCTCACAAAAGTGAGTACACCCCTCACATTTTTGTAAATATTCTATTAAATCTTTTCATGTGACAACACTGAAGAAATGACACTTTGCTACAATGTAAAGTAGTGAGTGTATAGCTTGTATAACAGTGTAAATTTGCTGTTCCCTCAAAATAACACACAGCCATTAATGTCTAAACCACTGGAAACAAATGTGAGTACACCCCTAAGTGAAAATGTCCAAATTTGGCCCAAAGTGTCAATATTTTGCATGGTAACATTATTTTCCAGCACTGCCTTAACCCTCTTGGGCATGGGGTTCACCAGAGCTTCACAGGTTGCCACTGGAGTCCTCTTCCACTCCTTCATGACAACATCACTGAGCTGGTGGATGGTAGAGACCTTGCGCTGCTCCACCTTCCATTTGAGAATGCCCCACAGATGCTCAAAAGGGTTTAGGTCTGGAGACATGATTGGCCAGTCCACCAACTTAATCCTCAGCTTCTTTAGTAAGACAGTTTCGTCTTGGAGGTGTGTTTGGGGTCGTTATGTTGGAATGTGGCCCAGTCTCCGAAGGCAATAGGACCATGCTTTGCTTCAGTATGCCACAGTACATGTTGGCATTCATGGTTCACTCAATGAACTGTAGCTCACCAGTGCTGGCAGCACTCATGCAGCCCCAGACCATGACACTTCCACCATGCTTGACTGTAGGCAAGACACACTTGTTTTTGTACACCTCACCTGGTTGCCACCACACACGCTTGACACCATCTGAACCAGTAATCCATATCCTTAGTCTGCTTGTCTTAAGCAAACTGTTTGTGGGCTTTCTTGTGCATCATCTTTAGAAGAGGCTTCCTTCTGGAATAACAGCCATGCAGACTAATTGGATGCAGTGTGCGGAGTATGGTTTGAGCACTGATAGGCTGACCCCCCCCCCACCCTTCAACCTCTGCAGCAATGCTGGCAGCACTCATAAGTCCATTTCTCAAAGAAAACCTCTGGATATGATGCTGAGCACGTGCACGCAACTTCTTTGGTCGACCATGGCGAGGGTTAATGGCATTAACATTAATGGCTTTGTGTCGAGTGGTTTTGAGGGGACAGAAAATTTACACTGTTATACAAGCTACTTTCACTACTTTACATTGTAGCAAAGTGTAATTTCTTCAGTGTTGTCACATGAAAGGATATAATAAAATATTTACAAAAATGTGATGGGTGTACTCACTTTTGTGAGATACTGTATGTGGGACCGCTGTGGAAGTAGAGAATCACTACAACAGTAATTGCCACTATCCTCTGAGTCCCAAGCGGCTATCCTGTTGCATAACATCTACAGGAGGTTACTTGCTTGGCAAGAGCGCCAAATCATAAAATGTAATGCCTTTTTCTCACCAAATGCAAGGAATTCTCTGACTTGATAAGATGGAGAAGCGGGGCAGTGTTTTCAGGATCTCCATTCAAAATCAGGGAACTAGCTCAGCATTATAGTGTTAAAACAATGGGGTCTGTGCAACAGTAAGGTTTACATTTCCTCTCAAGTTTTGCTCAAAGTTTCAATTACAGCCATTAAATAACAGCTTTTTTAAATTGCAGTAAAAAGAGCAATGATTTCCATACCAGCAGTCACTGGGCAACTAACCACTACTGCACTTCAAACTCAAACTTTTTTTTTTTTTTTTTTTAATATCACAAAGAACTAGACACCTGTGCTGTATTATGTTTCCCCAGGGGTTCTACACTATATTACCAAAAGCACATGAACTTTAACCAGTTAACGACCGGGCCAACCAATGGCGGCTACAGCGTGGTCGGATATCTGTGGGAGGCAGTCATATGATCCATCCATCTATGTTACATTCATGCCCAGCAATGGGTCATCCATGCCCCATCCCATCCATGGCTCATCCATGCATCCATGGCTCATCTGTGTCACATCAGTGCCTCACAAAAGTGTAATAGGTAGTCAAATTAGATGTGTAATTTATGCCCCTAAAACACCTGATGGTGCTCCCTGCATGTTGGGCCTCTGTATTTGATCAGTCTTTGTATAGTCTCTGTATTTGACCAGAGACTTTGTGCAAAAGTCTCACACATGTGGCATCGCCATACTCAGGAGTAGCAGAATGTATTTTGGGGTGTAATTTTTCCTATGTACAAGCTATGTGTTAGAAATATTTTATAAATTTACAACTTTGTGAAAAAAAAAAAAAAAAGTTTTCATTTTCTTTCCACAAATTTTCGAAAAACTTGTGGAAAAAAAATGACATGTTCAAAAGACTCATTATGCCTCATAGAAAATACATTGGGGTGTTTACTTTCTAATAGAATTTTCTAAATGTCATTTTTTGGGCATTTTCATGGTCCTTGTGCTCCAGGACAATGGAAAGAGGTAGTCTAGAAATTATATGTGTAATTTATGCTCCTACGGTGCTCCCTGCATGTTGGGCCTCTGTATGTGGCTAGGCTGTGTAAAAGTCTCACACATGTTGTATCACCATACTCAGGAGGAGCAGCAAAATGTGCTTTGGGGTGTAATTTGTAATATGCATATGCTCTGTGAGAGAAATAACTTGTTAATAGAATTGTGGGAAAAAAGTACAACTTCAAAAAACTCACCATGCCTTTTACTAAATACCTTGGACTGTCTACTTTCTACAAGGGGGTCATTTGGGGGGTATTTGTACTGTCCTGGTTTGTTAGCGTCTCAAGAAATTAGATAGGCCTTTAGTATATCAGGTGTGATCAATTTTCAATGATTGGCACCATAGCTTGTAGACTAACTTTCACACAGAC